>NC_056732.1:890968227-891028227 GCF_019279795.1 Protopterus annectens | reverse complement strand
TTACTCTAAAGTGAAATATATGGGATGGATGACTGGCACAGTGTCTTGCCAACGCATTTTCTGTTTTGCCCCTATTAATATTATAGGTGTGTTCATACACCCTTTTCTTTAGTTTCCTGTCGGTTTTACCGATGCTGGACATGCTTGACATTGTGCTAGATAGATCACTGATTTCGAATTACAGTTGTATCTCCCATCAATTATATACGTCCTATCTCGAATGATAAAGAGTAACCAGAAGACATGTATTTGCAGAAACTACAATATTCACACTTGAACATACCAGATGTTGTAGTAACAGTGTGTTTATGCATCTCTAGTAGGGTTTTTATGTTCCTACCCCTTTTAAAAATCACAGTAGGACGTTCCCCTTTCTTATTCACTACCTCCCTTTCAGTCAGCAGTAAATTCCCATTCTTTGATAAAATGTTCCTGATACTATAAGCATCTAAACTAAATGGTATAATAAAACTAACAGTAAAATCTGTTGTTTGTATTTGCCCAGCTTGTCCAACACATAAGGAACCATGTGCATCAACATTAACTGGAGTCACTGGGGTACACATAGTACTTATTACTTGTTTCATACCTAGGACACATCCATGCCCATGATCAGATGTAGTGCTACTACCTGAATGGGACTGATGTCTGCTGAATCAGCACCCTTCATGGGGATGCCCAGGACCATGACCCATGGCCTCCCACATCTTGGCGTGGACAGCACACTCACCTAGTGAGTAATGGAAGTACTGTCACTGTGGGAGTGTGATCAGGCATGGCAACATTGGCTGACATCCGATGATGTGGCTGGTACCCATGAGGATGCTATTCCCTTCCCAGTAGATGTTCTATCACAGGCACTGCTCTTTCCATGACAGACACCCCTTGGACCATCACAGACACCCCTTGTTTCAACTTGTCATTCATCCAATCCAGTGAATTGTCAGAGTGGTGAAGGCTGTCACACACGTCAGACTGTGTCACACCCACAACCTTGAGCATTTATCTGGAGTACCTATGGGAACATGCCTGTTCCTCCATGACAACCCTAAACATATAATGATGGACACAGGAAAAGACACCTGCAACAGGTGGAGGAAGGACAGCAGGCCCCCTCTGAGCACCCCTATCAATCCTCCTGTGTGGCACCTCACATACACTTTGGCTAAGACCACAATCAACAGGCACTGAAGTCACAGTAGTCTCACTTCCCTCATCAATGTCCTCACCCTCCACATGTCCAAGATCTGTGGCCTCACTGGACTGGGTAGGCATAGGCCTACTGGCGATGTCCGACGGAAATGCAGGGGATGCTTGTATGTCAAGCTCCATGTCAGATTCAACCTCTGCACCTCCTGACTGTGCCTCAGTTAGGTCACCATCATCATCAGAGTCTGCTGATGCACTGACATCCGGTGGCACGTGGCCCACACTCCCACTGTCATGATCACCTGTGATAAAAAGCAAGAAGCAGTGGAATAAATTAATACCTGCACTACTATAGTGCAGTATATGCTTACAAACACAGCAGTGCTGCCAGTATTACAGACAGTACAGCAATACACACAACAGGCCTGAGATCAACATCACACACTACAATGTTTCAGCAGTACTGACATAAACATGTTTGCCTTACTATTTGCAAATGAGATGCTCCTCTGTAGTCCAGACGGTCCTCAAAGAAGTTAAGCAAGAGTTAAAGGAAACATCATCACAATTAACGGTAACAAAGCAGGTAACACATTTACCTATTTATATGTCCTTTATCCATACTATACAACAGTATTCATCTGTTCAGATATCAAAGCCTACCTAGAAGTCTTCCTGGCATGTGCTTGCTGTCTCAGAAACTGTTGCTCTGACATCCAGGAAATGCTGTAGTCACTCTCCTAGGATCTATCTGGATCTCTGATATTGGCCACAAACTCTTCATTGGGGGTTAGTGGTCGTTATCTAGCAGGCCCTCCCCCAGTAACTATCAGGTCATGGCCCACTGCAGCTGCTCTCTTTCATGCAGATGTGATCATGTCAGTAGCCCTGTTGCACTTCTGCTTGTATGTCCTGCCTTGGCCACCCATGGCACTGAGATCATCTGCAATCTGCTGCCATATTCACATCCTGTGTGCCATATCTCTGCATCCCTTTCCTGCAGAAAAGGACCATACTGGCTAAAGTAATCCACAATCACTTGGTTCTTGGCATTGGTGAAGGAAGGTCTCCATGGATTGACACTCCTGTGTGGCATACTCATAGGTGTCCTAAAAGGCAACAGAAGATAATACACATAAGTATCACATAACTACAAAATAACTGTTTCCAGATAAAAGAGAAAAGGTAGCCAATCAGCATTACACACTGAAGAAACATAAAACAGTCTGGAGATGTGAAATACTAACAACAGCCAGGATGCAAAACAAGGAGAGTAAAAACAGCAACGTATCCTTGTTTATGCCAGAACAGTAACTCACCTTTGCCATCCCCCCAGAAAGAATAGTTCATCCTTGTTTGTGCTATAACAGTAACTCACCTTTGCTCCTTGTTTGTGCCATAGCAGTAACTCAGCTTTGCCATCCCCCAAAGAAGAATAGTTCATTCTTTTTTGTGCTATAACAGTAACTCACCTTTGCTCCCCTCAAAAGAACAGTCCACCCTTGTTTGTGCCATAAGAGTAACTCAGCTTTGCTTCCCCCAAAACAACGGTCCATCCTTGTTTGTGCTATAACAGTAACTCACCTTTGCTCCTTGTTTGTGCCATAACAGTAACTCAGCTTTGCTCCCCCCTCAAAACACTAAAACAATAGTCCATTACTGTTTGTGTTATAATAGTAATTCAAATTTGCTCCCCCCAAAAAGAATAGTCCATCCTTGTTTGTGCCATAACAGTAACTCAAAATTGCTCCCCCAAAAACAACAGTCCATCCATGTTTGTACTATAACAGCAACTCATCTTTGTTCCCTAAAAAGAACAGTTCATACTTGTTTGTGCCATAAAAGTTACTCAGCTTTGCCCCCCCCCTCAAAATACCAAAACAACAGACCATCCTTGTTTGTGTTATAACAGTAACTCACCTTTGCTCCCCCAAAAGAACAGTCTATTCTTGTTTGTGCCACAAAAGTAACTCAGAATTACTCCCTCAAAAACAACAGTCCATCCTTGTTTGTGCTACAACAGTAACTCATCTTCGTCTCCCCAAAGGAAGATGCCATCCTTGTTTGTCCGTAAAAGTATCTCAAGTTTTGCTTTCTGCAAAAACAACAGTCTCTTTATTTGTGCCATAACAGTAACTCACCTTTGCTCCCCTCAAAAGAACAGTCCACCCTTGTTTGTGCCATAAGAGTAACTCAGCTTTGCTTCCCCCAAAACAACGGTCCATCCTTGTTTGTGCTATAACAGTAACTCACCTTTGCTCCTTGTTTGTGCCATAACAGTAACTCAGCTTTGCTCCCCCCTCAAAACACCAAAACAATAGTCCATTACTGTTTGTGTTATAGTAGTAATTCAAATTTGCTCCCCCCAAAAAGAATAGTCCATCCTTGTTTGTGCCATAACAGTAACTCAAAATTGCTCCCCCAAAAACAACAGTCCATCCATGTTTGTACTATAACAGCAACTCACCTTTGTTCCCTAAAAAGAACAGTTCATACTTGTTTGTGCCATAACAGTTACTCAGCTTTGCCCCCCCCCTCAAAATACCAAAACAACAGACCATCCTTGTTTGTGTTATAACAGTAACTCACCTTTGCTCCCCCAAAAGAACAGTCTATTCTTGTTTGTGCCACAAAAGTAACTCAGAATTACTCCCTCAAAAACAACAGTCCATCCTTGTTTGTGCTACAACAGTAACTCATCTTCGTCTCCCCAAAGGAAGATGCCATCCTTGTTTGTCCGTAAAAGTATCTCAAGTTTTGCTTTCTGCAAAAACAACAGTCTCTTTATTTGTGCCATAACAGTAACTTAGCTTTGCTGTCCCACCGAAAACAACAGGCAAATGAACCATTTTGCTAACAAACCATCTTTGAAATGCTAAAAGTGCTGTGAAAGGACCTGTCCCTGAAACATTTGAAAAATGTATCATACAGCAATCCATTTTCATGTATTGGCAATCATGTATACCTCTAAAATTGCTTGACAAACATGCCCATGCCATCAGTACACTTCTAACTAATGCATACAGATAAAACTGTAAAAGACTTTGGTTCAGATTTTTCTTAAATACATTGCAGCATAAGCAGTATGTAGGTGACAAAATGTAAGCAAACCTTCTAAAGTTCAATACACCCCTGTACAGATATATCCTGAAGAAATAGGGTTTTTTGCAGTCTTCTGAATATATACAACTCTCCTCACCATCAGTTTGCCTAGCTACGTGGTTGCCTTTTTATGTGGTGTAGATTCAGCACTCCTAGCATGGTGAAGATGCATATGATGTGTGAACTCATTAGAATTGCTGAATCCCAAGAACTTGGATACATGTAGGAGATGTAAACATAGTGTAGACACTTCCTCAGTGTTTGTTTTTAATGGATTGCAACTGTGAATGATTAGTGGTTGGAAGAGGGAAAACACAAGAGCAATGCAGATTGCCTTACTTCTACTGGGTGTGTCAGGTTAGATCTACAAAGTGTTCATAGGTTCATAGGTGTGTGCTAGGCTAATGGCTCTGGAGCTTTTACAAGCCTAGCCCATAGGATTACCCTGGCATTGTGCCATCCAACCTTAGTTCCTAGTGCCTCTGTCAAGTAGAGCCACTGGAGTGAATTTTCTATTTCCTATCCTCTCATCAAGATTTCTCTTAAAGAGGGCAAGTGAGGCTGTCTGCTTGACATGTATGGGAAGTCTATTCCATAGCATGGGCAGTCTCTGGGTTATGAACCTGTCCCTCCAGCATGTTCTGTTGATTGTGGTAGGAAGATTGAGGTCTCTGAAGCGTGTGGTGTGGAGGGATTGGAATTTCTTTAGATGTAGCATTTCTAACATAGCTGGGTCAGACATGGCTTTGTAAGTCAAGCAAAGATTGCCTCTAAGTAGGCAATATGAGATAGGAAATAGTTGGAGTTTTTTGAGTCTGTCCATATAGGACAAGTTTTTAAGGCCTAGGCTCCTCTTTTTGAGGTACTTTTGTGGCCTCCCCAGTTGTTGCAGGTGTCTAGTGAGGTACATGCCAAATGGGTGTTTTACTCAATGATTGGCCTAATGAGGGAAGAGTAGAGGAGACAATGACCTATTTCTTCCTGGATGCAAAACCTTTAGTAATGAGATGTGCCACATAAAAGGAATTTCTGACCACAGTGGCAACGTGGTGGTCAAAAGAGAGGTTGCTGTCAACCTGTGTTCCCAGCTCTCTTATAATGCCTTCTGTGTTTAGTGGACTACCATCAATGTGATAATTCAAGGGAACCAGGTTTTTCCCAAAGGGGATGAAGACACATTTTTTGGCATTGAGCTTGAGGCCATGGTTCTGACACCAGTCATTGGTCTCATTGAGGCATTTCTGTAGATTGTCAGCATCACTTGGGGAGTTAATAATAACTCCCAACTTGCAATCATCTGTGAACTTTGTCAGCCAGAGTACCTTCATGTTGGCCTGGACATCAGAGAAGTAGAAACCAAACAGGAGAGGACACAGGACCGAACCCTGTGCAACTCCACTCATGACTGGTCTGCAGTCTGACTTGGAGTCAGCTACTTTCACACTGTGGGTTGTATCTGTGAACCAGTTTGCAACCCACCTAGTGATATAAGGGTTGATGCCTAGCTTTGTAAGTTTTTCTATGATTCCTGAGTGGTTAATGGTATCAAAGGCCTTGGTCAGATCAAGGTAGGCTGTATGAACCACCTTACCTTCATCCACAGCTCTGGTGACTGACACAAAGAAGTCAAACAGGTTGTGCAGGCATGATCTACCCTTCACAAAACTAAACTGTGTAGGATCTAAAGTTTGGAGATTCCCTATATCCTTGTTTATTAGGTCCATGATGATGCTTTCCATAGCTTTACGTATCAGACTCATCAGGCTAATGGGGCGATAGTTCCTGGAGTCTGTAGTCGCTCCTCCTTTGTGGAGAGGGATGACTGTAGCAGTACGCCATTCAGTGGGGACAAAGCCTGAGGTGAAGCTGTGATTGAATAGCGCACACAAGTGAGTTGCCAGTTCACTCTGTAGTTCATGTAGAATACAGCCAGGGATACTGTAAGGTCCCATAGAAGCTGTATCCTTGGCCTTGGGCAGTGCTGTTTTAAGCTATGCAGCAGTAATACTGGGTGCCTGGCAGTCTACTGGTATTGTGATTGGTCCTGGGGGGGGGGGGGAGTAAAGTTAGCACTGAATCTGTTCGCCAATATAGTTGCAATATCTGTTGGCTCGGTATAGGAGATGCCATTGTGCAGTAGCTCAGAGCAAATTTGGGTATTGCCATGGAGATTCTTTATATAACTATAGAAGGCCTTGTGGTTGTCTTTACTATCTGCAGCAATTCTGTTTTCATATATAGCTTTAGAGGATTTGATGAGGGATCTCAACCTTTTGCTGAAGCTGATAAGGGAGTCTTTCCAGTCTTGGGACTTCATCTTATTCCGCATCAGTTTCCTCCTTCTGTTGTAGAGTGTGTTTACAGCAGGGGACCACCAGATTGGCTTCCATTTTTCTGAGGATAGCATCTTAGTTCTATTGGGTATGGCAAGATCCATGCATTTGTGTAAGTGTTTGTACAGTACATTGGTGTATGATATGGCGGTAATGCAACTATTCTCCATTTGCAGGGGTGCCGTGAAGTTAGCCATCTGTGTTTTTAGTAGCCCAAAGTTAGCTTTGGAGAAGTTCTTCATGGTGGTTACCTTTGTTGGGGGGTGGGAGGGATGTGGATTTTCAAGGTGATTAGCTTGTGATCGGATCTAACCAGGCTGATAAGGCTTAGTGCCTATGACTATTGGTGTGGAGCAATGGTCGCCCATGTTAGTAATGACCAGGTCAAGGATGCTGCTACCTCTAATGGGGTAAGAATGAGTTGGTCCAGGGCACTGGAATTAATGAATTCTAGAAAGCATTGGGCAAGTGTATTGGTACATGAGTAGTTTTCCCAGTTAATGGAGGGGTAGTTGAAGTCACCCAGTATGAGTGTGCTAGATTGGACCCTAATATTCTCCAGGGTGCTTAGGAATGTGGAGTGTGCAGCTTGTGACATGGCTAGGGACCTATAGCAGGCTACGACCTGAATCACTGTCTTACCCAATGTTAGCTGCACCTGAAGTATCTCAGATGCGTTATGTCGGGCTACCAGTCTGAAGGTGTGTGCATCCTTTATGAATATGGAGACACCACTGCCTTTGGAGCTTCGGACCAAGTTCTGGGGCCGAAAGGTGTGGAATGAGTTGTAGCCTGGTAGTGCCAGGGGTGCTTTCTATTGCCTTGAACCAGGTCTCTGTTACAGCACAAATATTGATGTTTTCCATTTTAAGGAGTACTTCCAGCGAGTGCATTTTGAGATTTAGACTTCTAGCATTGAGCAGCATGACCCTCACATTGCATTTGCTTGTAACTGTTACAGTGGTAATTTGGTCTTTGGAACACCACCTTAAAAAGGCACTATAGGGGTGGCAAGAGCCTTGGCCAGTATCTGGAACCCCAGGGGTGACAGATGCAGGCCACATGTGGCAAAGCATTGAGGTCTGTCAATCATGTCATCGCAGGTAGACAGATACTGGATCCCCTTAGAATGACACCAGAAACGTAGCCAGTTTGTTGAAATCAATCATTTTCTGCTTGTACTGTGGTATCATTCTGGGTGATGGTAGGATGCTGCTCAGGGCTAGGGTCATACCCACCTGGGCTACATAATCCGAGAGCTCCTCTATGTCTCTTTTCATGTAGTTCAGGGAGGTACATCTCAGGTCATTCATACCCACATGTGCAATGACAGAGTCATATTTGTACCTGTTGTTGAGGGACCCGAGTGCATGCGTTATGTGGCAGATCCTGGCACCCGACAGGCAGCTGACTGTTACTTTCTCCTTATTCAACCTAGTGAGTGGGACATCAGTGTGCCTCACTATTGATTCACCTATGACTAGTGTGTTAGGCATGCTGTTTTGTCTCAGGTGCTTTGGTTGAGTTGCACACTATTTAGGAGAGTTATGTGTCTCGTGATTAGAGTTGTGTTGTGGTGGTTGAGTGCATTTCTGCCTTGGAGGTCTCTGCTGTTTGGTTACTTTTTTATTGAGAGTCTCTGCAAAGGCAGAGATGTTAGATGCAAGACTGGAAATGTAAGTAAGCAGCACTCAAGTCACAGGTTGTGTTTCTTAACATCCAACTTGTCCTTCATTTGTTGCCAGTTGCATATGATATTATTTCCAATTAATACCCTCACACATTTTAAGGCAATGCTCTAGAAGGGCTTACACATTCAATTTCTCAGATTACTGCCAACAAGCACAAAAATGTAAGGCAAAGCTATATATTTGTAAGCAATAATCATGACAAGTTGTGTGAACAGTATGTGCACTACATCAAAAACTAATACATGTACAAGTAACACTTGAATGGTTTGATTTCAGTGTAAATGCTGTTGCAGTTGGTTGTGTGCATATTGATTTAATTTTTTTGCTGTAAAGGTGTTTGTGTGGCAGAGAGGGATAAAGCACCCACCCTATGTTCTGAAGGTGCATTGATCTGAGAGTCCTAATCCAGGCCTATGTAGAAATTATTCATGTGTACTAACATTTTCTAGTGTTTATGTCACATATTGCTTTTTCTTCATTTCAAGTATCTTTTTTTTGGGGGGTGGCTGTTTGCATGATGCTCTGTTTAGCACAAACTGGACAGCAGGTCAGACAGGAACTAGACAGTCAAAAACAAAAAAACAGATGCATTCAATTAATACTATTAGGCATCACGCAAACCCACTAAGTGACAGTGGGCAGTGATTAACAGCGAGACCTTAAGAATGATTTGTAAAATAGGGAATGTCATGTGATGAGCCCTCTGGCAGCAAATGTAAGTGTAGAGCTGGAGTACAGATGGTCCTGGGTTCTAGTACAGGGTGTGGAACCTTTGTTTTACTATTGTTACTATTGTGACATTGCAGTATTCAAATACTGCACATACCATGCAATTTTACTGCTGTTTCACTTCCTGTTATAGTCACTCACTTATAACACTTGACATGTGTAGCAGATATTAATTATATGTATGAGGGCTGAGGCACTAGTGTTGTGTCAGTTACATATTCATTTATCCACGTATTATCACATTTATTCACAAATGTATTCATGTGGGTATACTGTCTATTATATTCCTGTAAATATATTTCTGCTATCTGGACAGCCATTGCCATCACATCTATCTAACACACATACACAACTACCTGTACATCGAATAACCTTGAATTTGCTTTGCTTGATACTATTGCTCTCTGCTTACCGTTGTGCAAACATAGTGCTCAGAGATGTGCATTACAGATCATCATGTTTGCGGGATGGTAAGTGCAGTGCAACATTTTCAAACAATGTGCACACTCCCAGTAAACATGATGACTGAAATTGGTAGGAAAGTATCATTATCCATTGCTCTAGATCCATAGCAGACATGGCAGGTGTTTGTGGGGAAGGTGTCAGGTTTAAGGCACAGATATGGCGTGCCCAGGAGTCCAAGATATTTATAAGAACCACAGTGCCAGGCATTTGTAGAGGGACTATTCTGACTCCCAGTATATGCCAGAAGCTTGGGATAGTTTAACATCGGCTGTAAACAATGCCACCAGTATCCCCCTCACTGGTGAACAATGTAGACATCACTTCAATGACCTCTGGAGGAGGAGGAAGAGGGATACCCTTGACTACTGGATCCAGGAATTTAGGACTGCAGACATCTCACATATGTGTAAGTTTCAACTACAGGGAGTACCTGTAAGACGTAAAGGCTGAATATAGGCAAGACTGGTATTCATAATGATGTTCTGTTGTATTCTGCTTTTTCCACAGCTTCATATGAACCATGGGGCTAGATTGGCAAGGATGATGGAAGCATGTGGTATGTATGTAGCAGAAGAGTAGTGTTATTCTAGCATTAAAATTTAAAGATAGTTTTTTGGTATTTTATAGAGTTGTATCATAGGTTCATAGGTTCATAGGTTGGTACTAGGCTATCGGCCCTAGGGCCTATACAGGTTTAGCCAAACAATTCCCCACATATTGCTTCCACAATATTTACTTCCCTGGGCCACTGTCTAGCAGGGTGACTGACTTGATCCCTGGGGTGAATATCCTATCTCCCATCCAATCATCAAGGTTCCTTTTGAAGAGGGCCAAAGTGGCGCTCTGCTTGACATGTATGGGCAGTCTATTCCAGAGTATGGAGAGTCTCTGGGTCAGGTACCTAGCCCTCCAGCATGTTTTGTTTATTGTGATGACAAGGTTTAGATAACTGGATCATGTGGCTCTGAGGATTTCTTTAAGTGGAGAATGTCCAACAGCTCAGGGTTTGACATGGCCTTATATGTTAAGCAGAGATCGCCTCTGAGTAGACGATATGCCACAGAGTATAGCTGGAGTTTTTTTAGACTGTCAGCATAGGGCATCTGCTTTAGGCCTGTGATTCTTTTAGTGAGGTATTTCTGTGGCCTTTCCAGCTGTTGCAGATGTCTTGTGAGGTACATACCAAATGGGGCGTTGTACTCTACAATGGGTCTAATGAGGGATGAGTACAGTGGGACAAAGATCTCCTTTTTTCTGGATGAAAAGCCCTTAGTGATGAGGTGTGCCACATCGAAGGATTTCATGACTATTATGGCGATGTGGTTATCAAAGGTGAGACCACTGTCCACCTGTGTCCCTAAGTCTCTCATCACACATTCAGTGTTTAGTGTACTGCCACCTATGTGGTAATTCATGGGTGCATGGTTTTTCTCAAAGGGGATAACTATACATTTCTTGGCATTAAGCTTGAGCCCATGGATCTGGCACCAAGCATCTGTTTCTGTAAGGCCTTTTGTAGAATATCCACATCATTTGGGGATTCAATCCAGTTTGCAGTCATCTAGCCAGCATCCCTTAGTCTTGGTCTGTACTTCAGAGAAGTAGATGCCAAACAAGAGCAGTCCCAGGACTGAACCCTGAGGTACTCCACTTGTCACTTGTCTGTAGCTGGATTTGGAGTTGGCTACTTTTACAGTATGGATTCTGTCAGTAAGCCAATTGGCAACCCATCGAGTGACATAGAGATTAATGCCCAGCTTAATAAGTCCCCTGCCATAAACAAACTTTACAACAAAAGGAAAAAACTGTTGCAGAAAAGAGGAAAATCTCAGAATGCAAAAAACTCCCTTACCAGCCTCAGTAAGAAGCTGAGATCCCTCATAAAATCCTCCAATGCTAGTTATGAAAATAAAATTGCCAAAGATTCCAAAAACAACCACAAGGCATTCTATAACTATGTCAAGAATCTAAATGGCAATGCTCAGATCTGCTCTGAGCTACAACAGAATGGCATTAAATATACTGATCCTAAGGATATTGCCAATATCCTGCCAGATTGATTCAGTGCCAACTTCACCCCCCTCTCACCCCCTAAATGGCCCATCTCAATACCAGAAGATTGCCAAATTCCAGTAATAATGGCCACACAGGTAAAAAAACGCACTTTCCAAAGCTAAGAGTACAGCATCCATGGGACCAGATGACATCCCGGGCTGTGTACTACATGAACTACAAAATGAACTGGCACCTCACCTAAGTGTCATGTTTAATCATACCCTCATCTCAGACTTCGTGCCCACTGAGTGGCACACAGCTACAGTTATCTCACTCCACAAGGGGGGATCCACCTTGGATCCCGGGAACTACCGCTCCATCAGTCTGATGAGCCTGATCTACAAGGCCATGGAATGTATTATCATGGAACTTATAAACAAAGACATTGGCAACCTTAAAACACTGGACCCCACCCAGTTTGGGTTCGGGAAGGGCCAATTTTGTCTCCTGAACCTTATTGATTTCTTTGAATCAGTCTCCAGATCTGTGGACGAGGGTAAGGCAGTCCACACAGCCTATGTGGACCTCGTTAAGGCATTTGACACCATCCTCCACTCTGGAATTAGATAGGTTCATAGGTTCATAGTTTCATAGGTTGGTACTAGGCTATCGGCCCTAGGGTCTATACAAGCCTGGGATTTTCCTCTCTTCTGTAGTAGTTTCTTCCTTTTGTTGTAAAGTTTGTTTATGGCAGGGGACCACCATATTGGCTTCCTTTTTTTTGAGGAGAACATCTTGGTTCTATTTGGGATGGCCTAATTCATGCATGAGTGGATGTGCTCATCCAGTGCCTTAGTGTAGGATTCAGCAGTCGAACTTTCAGTTCCCATCTGCATGGGTGTCATGAAGTTTGTCACTTCTGACTTGAGTAGCATGAATTTGGCTTTGGAGAAGTTTTGTTGTGGAGTTACTTGAGTGCATGCGTTATGTGGTGGATGCTGGCACCCGACAGGCAGCTGAATGTAATTTTCTCCTTGCTCAGCCTGGTGAGTGGGACTTCAGTGTGCCTGACTATAGAGTCACTTATGACTAAAGTGTTGGGTACATTGTCTTGCCTTAAGGGCTGTTGTTGGGTGGCACACTGGTGTTGTGAGCTATGTGTCACTTTGGTTATAATTGGTGTTTGTTTGCATTTCAGCTTCGGAGGTCCTTGTTGCTTGGGCAGGTTAATGTTAAGGGCCTCCACATATGTGGATTTAGTGTTGCTATGTGTGAGTGTTGATGGTGTGGGTTTTGAAGGGTTATGTGTTGCTTGAGGCATATTGAGGCATAGGGCAGGTGTTATCCTTCTCCTCTTGACTGTCTAGCACAGTCTTGGCTGGAGAGAGCTTTGCTTCCAGTTTGGCTATGTAAGTGCATCTCTCACAGATTGTAGTGTTGGGTGGTAGGAGGAAAGTGTTTTCTGTGTACATGAGACAGTTGGTGTATTGCCCCAGTATGCCCAGATTCACCAGGTGGACAGGAAAAATCACCGGAAGCTGACCCTTGGACATGCCTGTTTAGGTGCTTTTTTGTAAAGTACAAGAGCTGTTTTCCCGTACCTTTGCAAGGTTCTTTGCAATTATAGGCTGTTTAGTGCCTATGATTAATTTCTCCTTATTAACAAACTGAGCATGCATATCTCAACTGTTAAACTATGTATGCATGCATTAGTCTGCAGCACAAACCAAGAGTACAATATTACACTTTAATTAGAGGTTGTGGGTTCAAGTACCATACTTCCCAATTATACAATACTGTTACTTCAGCAATTTCCATTTAAATTAATTTAAAACCTCTATACCTGAGGCACAAATGCCCTGCTGTAAATTGTAATTAGCATAACTGGAACACGCATATGTGCAATATATGCACGTCACGGAGTACTTGCTGAAATTTGTAAGCTGGTAGTCTTAAAAGTAAAATTTATCTGTTAGGAGTTGGTAGTCTTAAAAGTAAATGTTATCTGTTAGGAGTCGGTAGTCTTAAAAGTAAAAGTTAAGATAATAGAGTCACTTAATTGTACCAATGCATTGTATGACACATATAAAAGTACTAATCTTACCTCTTTTTTCTTTCTCTCATCCCAACCCTTATTTTCTCTTTTTTATTTTATTTTTATTTTATTCTTTTTATTTATTTATTTATGTATTTATTTATTTTTATTACATGACACCAAAATGCGTCCATGTCACCCGTGTTTACCACATCAATAAATGCTCCACAGCACAGAGGGGTAGGCCTGCCATGCAGGATCTGCCTGCCCTCCTTCCACCAGCTTGAGCACCATTGCCTAGCATGTCTGGGAGACAACCAGACAGCACTGCCTCTGCTGCCCCTGCACTACCTGCCCCATCAGGTAGTCCTGCCATGGAGGCTGGTCCAGTGGTACCCTCCATGAGCAGTGGCAGAGGTGATTTTATCACCCATGCTGAATTGGCAGGTATTTTGCATAGGGTAGTGTGCACACTGTTGGTGCACACCTATGCTGGATGGAGAGGCTGCTCTTCCTCATTTTATGTAAGCATGTGATATGTATGCAGCAGCAGTGATAGAGTGAGGTGAGACTGATGATAGTCCAGTGGATGAGAACTTGAGTCTCACTGTCACCCAGCTTGATGACCATGGGTTCGGGATGTTCCGATACTCATCCCAATCATGATGTCCCCCCACCTTTTGTGTCCACCACCATCTCTGTCTCTTGCCTTGTTTCTCTTGTCTGTCTGCAATTGCTTTCTCCCCTACCCAACTTACCTCACCCAGGCAATCCTACATCCCTTTCCCAACATTCCTATTCCCTCTCTCTCAAAAAAAAAAAAAAAAGAAAAGAAAAGGTACCTGTCCCAAAAAACAATGGTGACAGCTACAATGGTAGAGGTTGATTCATCAACTTTCACAGTATGTGGTCTATTGGTGAGGACATTGATTAACCATCTAGTGATGTAGGTGTTAATCCCCAACTTGTAGAGTTTGTCAATGATACTTGAGTAGGGGGAATGTGTCCAAACCCTAGGATAGATCAAGATAGGCAGTCTGCACTGTTACCTTCATGCAGACCTATCACACAGAAACAATGGGCTCTGACAATATCACAGATCACCTATAGAGTGACTCAGGACATATGCCTACCTGGTGTGGTGTGATACACATTTCACCACACTCTCCAGATGGACTATGTTCCCGTAGAAGGGTGTACATTGACATGCATCCATCTGAGTGGGCTGTGGAGACCACCTGACACATGCATGTATAGACACATCCTGACTATCCTGATCTATAAGGTAGACCTACATGTCATCATGTACCTCATCTAAATGGACATTAGTAATATCCCAGCTGTGTGCAACAGCCATGTGTGAGTTTTTGATGCTACAGCTATGTTTCTTACATATGTCAGATGTCCTCAAAGAGCATCATCCTGTGGAACTTGAAAATGCCAAAGCAGTCGACAGGAGTCCACACTGAGGTATTCACGCCATAATGACAGATGTGGCCATTAGCACCTATATCACCAACTGGCTAGTACAGTGGATCACATACGTGGAATCTAAATATGCAAAAATGTGTGAAGTGTCCTATATCTCATGTCCAGTGATCAGGTCTATTTCAGTTAATCGACCGACCAGAATGTTGAATGCTAGATGTTCGAATGGGGAAGTTTGAAAAATAAAAATGTCGAAACCACAGAAATACGAATTCTTTCCCAGGGAAAGAATTCGGTAGGCTGTTTCTGTGGCTTCGACATTTTCTCCAGTTTGGTGCGAAAGTTATGGATCGGGTTAAGGTAAGTGTGCGAGTGTGACGGACTTTAGGGTTAGGGTGCGGGTAAGGTATGTGCGCAAGTGTGACGGACCTTAGGGTTAGGGCTTGGGTTAAGGTTAGTGCATAGGTAGTTGTGTATGTAAGGTGTAGTGTAGGTTTATTAGGTTTTTGGTGTGCTTGTGTTGTGTACGTGTTTTCCGGAAGAGCAAATTTTTTCCATGGGAAAAAATTCGCTGTTCTGAGGTTTTCGATATTGTCATATTTTGAACTTCCAAGTTCGAACGTATGGTGTTCGAAATTTTGGAAGTTCAGTTATATGACACAGACCCCAGTGATCAATGTGTGTACATCAGGGCTGCCTGCTAGGCCCTTTCCTGTCCATGACTGAAATCACAGACATCAAGAATGACATACAAATCCTGTGTCCCAACAACTATCTGGAGGACTACAGATTGTGGACAATCATTGACTCCAGCTGTGATATTGGTATAATACAGACAGTATCAACACACATCAAAGATTCCTACCACAGCCATGAGATGGAAAAAAAAACATGTGGGGATTTGTTTTGTTATGTAAACAAATGCACAAATTAAGGATTATGTAAACATCACACCCTATTAGCAGACCAGTTGTTCTGTGGCCTATGGCCTTGGATATATGGTATGTGGATTGTCCAGCAGCATGTATCCACTGTGGTGAGTACTTCCTTGTATGTAACACAACTACTGAGAATGTGCAGAATAATCACATGACAGGCCATAATACTTTCATAGTTCACAGCTTTCACCACACCACTATCTGAGTACAATGCACCCTTCCTCATGTCACTCTATACACATTTTCTAATGATGTGCAATTGAAGTGTATCACCTTTGTCACTCTGAGCTGTCACACATCTTTTTTGCATAGCGTGGTATTAGTTTTGTTGCATAAACATTACTGTCTGATGGTACAGAACCCCCATCAAGGTGTTTTACCAGATGCATTTTTGTTAACTTATCTGTTTTGGTGATGCACTCATAACATACATAGCTGTTTAATGACATTGATGGCATAGTTTACATTCATGACAGTGCAGATTGTGCCATATATATCTCTGCCATGCAAACCAGTCAACTAGCCTGTAGTGATCATAAAGTAAAGTGTGTCTCCTCACACCTCCTGCATATGTTAATGTCAGGAAAGTGTGCTTGATTACAATCATAGATTGCTAACATGTCCTAATAGCTGTACAAGTGTACTGGTGCAGAACCATCTATGCTCATTTAGAAACAGATATGTCATGTCAGAGACATAGGTATTATTGGTGGTATTATTGTCATATTGTCCATGATTGTGCATGATGGTTTTACTGTTGACTAGGAGCCTGTATCTGTGTCCTACTTGCTGGAAGTCTCTGCTGACAATACAGGCATAGTCAGTCAAATCAGTATACAAAGCTTTACAATATCCACCCAACCCCAATTGTAATTAACATCCATGATACATGTGGTCTCCATTATTCATGTCTGGATATTTACATCACGCAGACATCCTCCAATGATATAATTACTGTGCAGTTCATAATGTGCTGTGTGGAGATGTGGTTAGTGTTCCTGCTGCAACTGTCTTCCACTTACATTTCCTCATATGCAGTATATTACAATGTTTCACCTGTCCTCCTTCCTGGTGTTTATCCCTAAATGTCATTCCTATTCAATAAACACCCTTTCCATAACTGTTTCTTGTAAATGGCTGTTCACATACCCTTACAGATCATTGACACAACTTGTGCAGACTGCATGGAATGGGATTGCACAATACTCAGCACTATATGCACTGTTTTGCCCTGTCCCCGCAATATATTACATTAATATATGAAAAACCCTGGCGGTCCATGTGGCATTTCATGCAATCCCGCTAGCCCAGTATGCTGAAGCTTACACATACACTGTCCAGTTCGACCCCAAAACATAATACATTAATATATGAAAAACCCCTGGTGGTCTTTGTGGCATTCCACGCAATCCGACTAGTCCAGTATGCTTGAGTGTACACATACACTGTCCTGTTCTGTCCCCGGAACATAATACCTTAATACATGAAAAACCCTGATGGTATGCATGGCAATCTGTGCAATCCTGCTATCCCAGTTTGCTATGCTGTAATTAAGTTTGTTATCCCTGTTGCATTACATGGTTTCTCGGCCACCACAAAACACTGCTTGCTTACGTTTGAAGGAGAGCCATGGCATGAATATTCATTAAGCACTGCTGCCCACCACACAAACATGTAAATTCTGTATAGGCTTCACTCAAAGCCTACACAGAGTTTATTGTTTTATTGAATCCCAGGGATTGTTTCAGTAATGGAATTTTCAAGAGCATGTGACACTTTCCTCCTATTTAATAAACAAATATGTTTAGTAATAATTGTTAACACTAATGGATACCAGGCTTCTAGTCTCCTTTTTGTAGGCAGTAAAACACATATAATGAGTGTAGCAAGTTTAAAAAGTGAACATTTTCTTCTTCCACTTCAGTAGACAAAGTATGGAAAATGTTGAATATATCAATTTATGTTGCATGACTAGCCAGCAGAAAGCTTGATATCATTGTAATGGTGAAATGTTTGGATGTGTATTAGTTTCTATTCATGCTTACTTCATGAAAAGCAAACAATGTATAGTATAGCCAAATTACTTTAAAAGAGAAAAGAAGGAAAACAAGAGAGGAAGAAAGAAAGGAAAGCAAGAAAGAAGCAAAGGAATGAAGAAGTATATTACATTTACTTGTATAAGTGCTGATAAATCTAACTAAAAATGATACATATTAGGGACACAAAACTGACAAAATGGCTGCAGCAGGTTTCAGAAAATATGACAAGCAAAACAAACTCTTCTGTTCCTATTCCCAGCTTTACAATAACTACTGTCACTTTCCCAGCTGTAGGTAATGGTTTGCCCATGCAATTATTTTCTTTGTCTTCACTGGGATCTCAATAAATTATTTCAACCTCTTTTCTGAGGTCACTTGAATCTGAAGTTATTTTAGGCTGAAAGAAATTATTTCATTCCTCATGTATCAGTCCTTGCTCCTTCAGGTGGATAAGTGCAAATGAAAGACACCAGGATGCTTTAAACAACCTAGTTTTGTTATTTCGCCAAACAGCAAAAAGGTACTAGGGAAAAGCAATGGAATTAGAGCCTCTGGTAAGCTTCTGTGGTCTGTGTGTTCTCTAGGGTCTCAACAGAGAGGTCACATTTCTGAACTCCTGATCTTTATTACATTTATGGATATAAGCTGAAACCCATGAAGCTGATTGTATGATGCAAAACCAATTAAATAATCATTAAGTATCAAGGCAGAATTAAAGTATGTGAGCACAGGGAAGATGAGGGCCAAGAAATTTATGAGACCTTATGCTTCTGTATGACTACAGACGAGTGGAGAAGGCATATGTCAAAATGTGGAATGTGAAACCACTGTAAAAGAACAGTTGCGCAAGGCTTAAATAATTAAATGTCATGAGATTTGTTTGGTCTTGATTGATGTTGGTCTTGCAGTCTTTTGGCATATTCATTATTATTTAAGCAGGAGATCTATACTATTATTTAATAAAATTCAATTAATGACAATATCAGTCTTGCTCAGACAAGCAGACACGCACACACATATGTCTGTGTATGGTGCATATGACATTTCTGTATATGCTATTTTGCTTGAAATTTAAGAATGACAAAAGTCTTCTGTATTTTTCAAAGACATTTTTAACCTTTAAAGTCACGTATTGAAAATACTGTGACTTTGTACCACTGCTGCAGACACTGTGATGACTACTGTTTGCACTGATGTAATAGGAAGAAAAATTACTTTATACCCAAAGATATGTTAATAAGGTATGTAAGATGCACATTTCTGTGAGACTATTTTCATCACATATGTTTAAAATGTCTTTCAAAAATGCTGCCTTCTTTAGATTGTATACAAAAAAATCACTGGCAAATGTAATTAGTCTCACTTTATGTTGCTAACAATCAGTTGTAGCCTACAAAAAATTGTCTGATGTATAAATCATAAATGTGTAAAACACAAGAATTTCCACTGTAAGGAAAATGACAATTAACTGTTTGAACAGAAGCTAACTAATTTTCTGTGCATGTTTTATTTTTCTTTGACAATTTTTCTGGCATGGTCTGTGACTGTAGAAAAAAATAAGGGTATAATACATGGCAAATATGAATAACTAGGTTTAATCTGTTTCTCCAGGACTGATATGAATAATTACTTGAAATTTATTTTCTGAGTTTCTTCTTTTGAGGGGAATTTTTTTCATACTAGATTTTCACTAGGCACCAGGTTATGGGAGTGAAAACTTGTAGCCTTCAAACTTAATCTTTGGAATCATACTTCACTATTTTATATTCATATTCTTCCTACAATAGAGTTATGCTGCACCATAATGAGTTACTTTAAGGTTAATGAAAGGGATGCTGCTCAGTCCAGAGGTGGTAAGTATATTCTGAATTCTCTAGGGTAAGGAGTTGAGGACAAAGCTACTAAACTTTGCGATTAACTTGCCTGTGGGTTGGTGAAAATGTAAATCCTTTATGCTTCCTGCTACTTTGGGGTAGGGGTGGTTGGAATTCACTGCCTGTGTTAGGTCCATAGTGGTAATGGAAAGTTAATTGCTCTTAGTTGGAGTTACTTTCCTCTCTTTTGGAAAAAAAGATGGTA
Organism: Protopterus annectens; assembly: GCF_019279795.1. NCBI lineage: Eukaryota > Metazoa > Chordata > Ceratodontiformes > Protopteridae > Protopterus > Protopterus annectens. The sequence continues at coordinate 891,008,244 of NC_056732.1, read as the reverse complement.
ACCTGGTTTGTCTCGCACTCAAATTGGGAAGATTTGTACTTAATGCTTTTGACTATAAAGATTCTTTATTCAGTAGATAAGTGCTGCTGAGAAGAATCATGAAGCACTCATCTGCCAAATTAAGGACTTCGTGTTAGGGACATGATAACTTTAATCAAAGAATTGATAAAGTCTATTAACCTGTAAAGGGATGGCAGAGAATTGTTGGTGTGTGATACATTTAATGAATTTGATTTGAGTTTCTCAAGGAGCTTTATGGCAGTTGTTATTTTACTACAGGTTTGGTAATATTTTCTTATTTTTTGTAATTTGGTGTCTGACATATCAATTACAGTTAATTTTCTGAAAAAGTGGTCTGTAGTTGGGGTCCGTATGAAATGAGGTATTAAATAAATCTCATAGGTAAGAGAATCTGAAAAATGAACATCTAATTAATCAGTTATCTAACACAGTAAAATCAAAAAAGGCCAACTACTGAGTGGTCTTTTACTTTCTTTAGTTAGGAGTTGCTTGCTTTATTTCTTTGTGAGAAAATGTTGATAGAGTCAGTCAGGTAGGATATGGAGGTTGGTGTGTTCCTTCTGTTTCTTTTTTTTTTTTTTTTCATGTGGGTGACATATCTTGTTCACAAAGCTTCAAATGTTCATAGGTTGGTACTAGGCTATCGGCCCTAGGGCCTATATATGCTTAGCCATAACAATTCCCTGGCTATTTCTTCCCACAGTATTTACTTCCCAGGACAGGGGCTGGATGAGATAGGCTATTACTGAGTTGAGGACATATTGAAAAGGACATGAAGTTAAATACAGACAAACAAAAACATTTTAAGGCAATCGGATTTGTTGGTACGTCTTTTTCAAACAGAGTTGATGAAGTTTTGTTTATTACATTCAAGAATAAGGTGAGTGTTTTTAAGAGGTGGAGAGATAGACCTGGACAATGAAAAAAAAATATGCATTTGCACCATGTTGAAACAGTTTAATGTCTGTTTGGAACAATATGTGTATTTAGTTCAATTGATTGTTGAGTTAATGTGTAAAGATTTAGCATTGCTAATGATTTATGATATTAAAATAGCCTCTTTTTTCCCTGTTAATCCATTTCTGAGATTAGAGCCTGATTCTTTTCAGTAAGGTAAATGTATGTAAATATGCTATGACAAGAGTAAACAGTGAATGGGGCATTACATTCTTTTTTATGTTTGCATTTCTTTTTCTTGTTAATTTATAATTGTCAATACTGGAAATTAAATATCTATCATACAGACTATGATAGAGAAAATTATTAGATGTCTAACACTGAAGAATGTTATTTTGTGAACCATTTAGTATATATATTTTTTTTGTGTGTCTTTCGGCTTTTCCCGGGTAGGGGTCGCCACAGTGGAACTCCGGTCCGCTAATGATTGGTAGTTGATTTTTATGTGTCGAGTTACCAGCCCTGACAGACAACCTTCAACGAAGGTACGCCCATTCACACATATCTCCATGCAGAAGACACTCTAGCTGAGAATTGAACCGGACAGCGTCTTACTGTGAGGCGACAACGCTACCGCAGCACCACCACTGCGGAATTGTGAACCATTTAGTATGTATATCTTGGAAATCAGTAATCAGTATTTAATATGAAAAAAGGATACTCAATGTCTTTGAGTGGGAAAACTTTGTTTGGTGACTCTTTTTTGGAGAGGTTGTCTGTGAACCTTTGTAAAGCATGACCATTTCAATTACCCTGTTTGGGCCTGTATTATGGAATTGAAGGGTCATGATGACTTGCATTCATATAATGCAAAAGAACTGATATGTTTTGGTCTATCATTTTAAAACATTACTGAAAAACACGTTGCTAGTTATTGATATGTACACTAATATCATGTTAGCATTTTATACATGTAACTTTGTCTCAAAGTGGGAATTGATAGCATATTTTTGGGTACTGCATTTTTGTGAGATGTAGCAATTTTCTTTATAACCACAGTAGGCCAGTGATGACATATTGAGAAAACATGGTTATGTATTAATACAAAGGGTTGGGGCTAGCCAGTGGCAGCTGGTGACTTCAGATCAAAGGGGGGCTGTAGGAGACAGCTGAATGGGTGGGGTCAATGGGAAGGGGTGCAGCCAACTAGAAAGGGGAGGAGCTATGCTCAAAACCACAAAAACTAACTAAATACGCTGCCCTGTGTGCCAAACCGTCATTATGAGAGTCCAATTAAGACAAAATGAAGTGTAGAAGAATATAAATATTTCAATGCATTGGCTGCATGACAGCTTACTTAATATCTAGATGGAAACAAAAAGGTTGTGAGGCATGAAAAAATAAATTACTTTTTAAATACATTACTGGAATGCCAGTCAAAATCAAGTATAAGAAAAACAAGCAGCACTCAACTCAAGCCACTTCTTGCACTGCAGTTCTAATTATAATTTATATTCAGCTTTATTAAAGTGCCAAGTAACACGCTGAAAGTAGAAATCTCTGTGATGCCCCCACTTGTAAAAATGTTTCTTATCCAAAAAAAGACCTGCTGCCTGACAACTATCTATTTGTTTCATGGGGAAAACATGATTAAAGTAAAAAATGAAAAGCAAACAAGAAACAAGCTCAAGATACATTGCTTAAAGGATTACTGTACAGGTTATGGACCACACGATTGGCATTCTGTTTAGTTTACGGGTAAAGCCTGCAGAGATGACTGGAAATCTCCAACAAGTGTAATGAGCTTCTTAAAATAATGTAATCCTGTCCTTTATTACAAATACTGTCATATGCATTTCAATACCCAAGGCTTATACATTATCTAGTTAAGTATTCTCTACATGGCAACAACAGAAAGGCTTTCAATGTTGGCAATTCTTTAACAGTATGCTTATTAAAGCTTACTTGCATCTTACGATCTCAGACAAGCTTACCTGATGGTCATTAAAGCATTGCTACTTAAACACAGAGCAACAGGCACTTTGAGTAATAAGCATAAATCAACAGTACAAAAATATGACAGAAACCAGACCATTCTGCAAAATCAAGGACAGAAGAAAAGACACTGTAGTACTTGTGCTAACTTGGATGGGGGGGATACTCGGCACATTTACACTGCATAACTACTCCTTGCCTTGCTTCGACACATCCAGAGTCACTACATGGGAGAGTGGGGTGCAACAAGTATGTCACAATTTGAAATGTCTCTGGCTGACTGTGATGGCCCTGACACATTTGTCATACCTCTCAACCTCAGAGCAAGAAATCTGGACAAAGCCATACATAGAAGTGGGACAAAGGCCCAAAAATAAGGACAATTGTTAAATATTGCTCTTATAAACTTAGAAAGATAATATAAGTCTTGCATTAGTATGAATTTTCTGAAGGGTATGAAATCTGAAACTCAAACGTCTGTCATTATTTTCTAACTTCAATCTTTAAATATTTGTCACTAATTTGCCAAAAAAAAAACACAATTTTATGAAAAATGGACCAAACGTGATGCAAAAATATAAAATAGCCACACAATACAGCTGGGAACCTGTCAAAGAAGGAACACTTTTAATATTAGTACTTCTAACTTGAGCAGCTGACAAAATAAAAGAATCTACATGCATTTCTGAAATAAAAGTAATCTATAACTCTGATTATTACAGTTATTTCTTAATTGTAAACCCTCCATGTTTTCTTCCAAAACTGCTATTTTGCGGAGGGATTATTAGGGGGAAGAGTAACATTTTGAGCCAAAATTGGGGACAGTTGAGAGGTTTGGCTATGCCTAATTCTATAAAGCAATTTATTTGCATGTACCTCTCAACCTGTTAATGCAATAAATCTGGACAAGGCCAAATATATTGAGGGAACATATAAACAGTACTAAAAATTGCTCTTGTATAAACTGAGACAGTTGATAGAACAACAGGTCTTACTTTAGCATGCATTTTTCTGAAGGTTATGAAGTCTGAAACTCAGTGTGTCATTATTTAATGACTTAATTTCTAAATGATTTGCCAGAAAACCACAAATTTTATGAGAAACAAACCAAAAATAAGAATCAAAAATCTAATCATTCTTTGAAAATATGGACAGTTGGGAGGTATAGTTCAGCTGGGGCTGTCTTTAAGTTTGCCGGCCTTCCTCCTCACAAAATCATGGTCGAATGGAGCCTCCCCCTGCAGCCATTCCAATGACCCTTTACTTGGCTATTTCACTCCATTTACCATAAACACTAATGTGCATAATGCTTTACTTCTATCATGATTTGGACTTCATTTGAAAGTTTTATTTTGCATTTTACAGCACAAACACTAAGACATCTGCTAAACAAAGCAATGCAGTCTCACAATGAAAACAGACTTAGCATTAAAACTTCTCTGCCCTTGAAACTCACATTCATTGAAACAGCATTGAAACCCACATTCAAAGAAAATACATTTTGCCAGTGGCAGATAAAGATTAATTCTGGGCTGTTTTCAAATCATAGGCCCCTTGCATATGAAACATACATGTGCTCTTTGATACACCTTCCTATTGTTTTGAACATTTTTCCAGTAAACAATGAAACAAAACGCATGCACCAATAATGACAAAACTGTCCAATTCAGAACATTTTTCCAGTAAACAATGAAACAAAATGCATGCACCCATAATGATAAAACTGCCCAGTTCAGAACATTTCCATCATAAAAGTCTACTCAAACTTCTACAGTCCACCATTATCAGTAAATATGCACAATTCTACAGTCCACCATCATCAGTAAATATGCACAATTCTACAGTCCACCATTATCAGTAAATATGCACAATCTCTGAAGAAGTAAAAGTCATCTAAATAATTCCACATTAAAGAAATCTGTAACTAATGAAGAGGTTGCTGCTAGCAAACACCTTTATATTTCATGGTTTTATTGAAAAATAAAGTGTCTGTTGCCCCTGAGGAATAAATTGCCTATATTACATTAAAAATGATAAGCTAGTAATATTGCAATAGGAAATGGATGGCAAACTGATAACAGGCTCATAGTTAGTATCTTAACTTTCTCAGTACTGCAGCATCCACCCCTTGTGGGAGTAGAACCCACAGCCTTCTGCATCAAAAGCAAGTACACAACCTGTTGTGCTATTAACAATGCAAGCAGACTTACCATACACAGCACTAAACTTCTTTTCCCCTGCAGATCTCAGCTCCTTGTAAAATCTACTCAATACTCAACTGCATCTCAACTTCGCAGCACAAGAAATCTGGAAAAAGCCAAAATGTATTGGGGGAGGGGGGTCAAAAGCCCAAAAACCAGGGACACATTAAACATTGCTTGTATAATCTTGGAAAGTTGCTAGAATAAAATGCTGTGTTACCACCATACATTTTACTACCAAGGTCCCTGTGCAAAACAGTCAGAGCAACATACCACTATGCCAAATCAGCTGCTTTGTGAAAGAAAAATGCTGTGTTACCACCATACATTTTACTGCCAAGGTCCCTGTGCAAAACAGTCAGGGCAACATACCACTATGCCAAATCAGCTGCTCTGTGAAAGAAAAATGCTGTTACCATCATACATTTTACTGCCAAGGTCCCTGTGCAAAACAGTCAGAGCAACATACCACTACGCCAAATCAGCTGCTTTGTGAAAGCGAGGAAGACTGAAACTTGAATGGCTATCATTTAGTGAATTCAGTTCTCACCATAGCTGTCAACCTCTTAGCACAAAACACCTGGACAAACCCAGTAATGAGGGAATACAGCCCTCAAACATATTCAGTGAATTCAGCTCTTGCTATAGCTGTCAACCTTAGCACAAAAAACCTGGACGAAGCCAATAATGGGGGAAGATAGTCCCAAAAATAGGGACAAAATTCAAATATTTATCTTATAAACTTAGAAGATTGCTAGAATAAAATGTTGTGTTACTTTGTATTTTCTGAAGAATATGAAGTCTGAAATTCAAATGCCTGTCAATTTTACTTCTGATGGGACAAAAACAATTTCAGCAGAGGCCCAGGGAGAAATACTGCAGACACATGTTTTTGTAAAATGGCAAGACACCAGAGCAAATCCACACAAACACAGGGAGAAGATGCAGACTCCACACAGAAGGCACCCCAGCCAAGAATCAAACCAGAAAACCTATAGCTGTGAGGCAACAATGCTACCACTGCGCCATCAAATATGTAAGGAATTAAACATTCAGAAACCTGAAGTCTGAAAATTCAAATGCCTGTCAATTTTATTTAACATTTGTTAATCAGGACAGTTTGACTTGGAACAAAAAAACTATTTTCAGCAGAGGCCCAGGAAGAAATAATGCAGACATGTCTTTGTAACATGGGAGGACACAAAAGCAAACCCACACAAACACAGGGAGAAGATGCAGACCCCACACAGAAAGCACCCCAGCCAAGAATCAAACCTGAGAATCTGTAGCTGTGAGGCAACAATGCGACCACTGCACCATCAAATATCAAGCATTGAAATATCTAGAAACCACAGATATTATGAGGAACAGAACAGATCAAATATGAGGCAAAAATCTGCAAATTTTTTACAAATGGTGGTGGGTAGGGAATTCATGCCCTTAACACCTGCATACCAGGTACAAGGTTCAAGCCTGAGGTATTCCCTACCACACCACCATGAGTTTGCTCTAGCCACCAGTATATAGCAACTGGGGCATTTTACAAACACACTCCCTTTGCCTGCTTACCTTGCTGCCAAGCTTAACTCCGATCCAAACAGTTCCTTTGCCTGCAACTGCTTCCACTCCATCGAGCCAAATAACTGCTCCCTTGCCACCGCCGAGATTTCCAAACAGCCCCTTGCATGTCCAATCCAAATCCGTGAGCATCCCGAATCCAAATCCACGATTGGTCCAGCCTACTGCTGCTGCAGTCCGGAGTGCCTCCATTTCATGACATCACTGCCGCACAGACTGCTGAGCATCTTGGGGCCGAGATGCCTTTCCCCCTATCTACACTGCTGAGAAAGCAGTCTGAGAGCATGCGCTCATGCGCACACTTCCGGGAATTTACCGTTTTTGTTTTTGTGTTTCTCTGTTGAAATTTTATTTGTTTTTTAGGTGGGAGGGCTGCAGTCCTGCAGTCCTATAGCACGAGCTGCCCCTGGGGCTAGCTATGTTTGTCTGAAATGCACACTTAACATGTCTAATTACCTTTACATAAGTATTCAGTGGTGTATAAACTGTCAGTCAAGTTCTATAAAGCCTACATGATCCATTTACACTATGTACGAGGTGCGATGCTCAAACGGTAGTGCACCATTTTGGATTCAATAAGCAGTCCACACTACCATGCAAACAGGGTAAATACCATGGCATGCTAATTACAGCATAACCAGCTGAAATGTATGCTAATCAAACAATCCAATATGGAGGAGCTATTCAATAAGTTATAAAGCAACTGTGTAGACTCAGTGCTGGTTTTCCCTGTGAATTCCAAAAACTATTGGAATACAGCCACAGAAACTATGCTACCCAGAAAGAATGCTAGGTGCTGCTGTTGCTTTAATTTATTTGTATGTGCAACAGGCTGAAGTCTATGCTGCTGCTAATAGACCAAGGCCAAGAAGGAGAATAGTTTTCAGACCCCATGTAATTCATCATAAACTTGATGATGTGGAAATTATACAGAACTACAGGGTAGATAGAGACACACTACAGGGACTTTGCACTCTGTCATCCTCAACTCAGAGCCAGGACAAACTGATGTGAACCCTTTCCATTGCAGACAAAGGTATGTGTAGCAGTTAGAATGTTACCTACAGGTACCTTTCAGAGACCAACAGGGAACATGTAGGCAGTGTCACAGGCATCAGCATCCAGGATCCTCCATCAATTCCTGAATAATATGCTCCATTATGCCAGTGACTACATATATTTTCCCTTTACTCCTGAGGATAGGGCCAGAAATATGCAGGAGTTCTACTGTGTAGCACATTACCCTGAAGTACTGGGTGCCATAGATTGCACACATATAGAAGTTAAGGCACCACCCAGAAATCAGGGTAGGTTTTACATAAGTAGAAAAGGCTTCCACTCTATTAACTGCCAAATTGTGTGGAATGCCAAGGGAATCATTTTTAATGTGTATGTTGGCAACCCAGGTGGTTACCACGACTCACATATCTGGCACACCTCCCAACTGTATCAGATGTTCACTAGGGGGGCTATCCCACAAGGTCATTTACTGGGGAATGCAGGTTATGCACTGGAACCATGGCTGATGACACTCATCAAAAATGCACACGCACATAATATGTGAACAGCAACCAGCCCAGCACAAATCACATTCAAGAGGTTCCCCTGAAGTGGATCTCACAAACTAGAATTAAATAGCTAAGGATCCTCCTCACAGGAAAACCACATTCACCTGATGTGCCACCAACAACATAATTTGTGAACAGCAATGTAGGTTATTCCCATAGCATTACCTTTCTCAATCTGTATCTCCTTTACTAGCATTTCTAAAGTGGTGTGCACACTACCCGGGAAGCAATACTTAAATATAGCCCATGTTATCAGCCCAACTATTATTTCGGTAAAATTTTCCCACTAGGTTCTATATAAAAACTAAGTGTTATCAGCCCAACAATTATTCCAGTGACATTTTTTCCACTAAATCCTATTCAAAAACTAAGTACCCATCCCAATAAACTGCAAAGGGGCTAAATATAGTCTTATATTGTTTGTTGTAACTGAAGCCACACTTTATGACTGAAGACAATACCAGAGCCCAATAACCTACCTAAACACTGGCTCTGTCCTGCGGCTCCTTAATTCCTGGGTTGGCCGATTGCTTTCTGGTCAGTCATGGACCGCCTGTGTCTCTGCCTGCTCTATTCGCCCTTTGGTCTCACTCCGCTCCCCTACCCTGCCCTCAGATTCTTCCCACCCCCACTAATCCCACATTTAGCTAAACATAACCACACTCTGCAGTCTTTACCAGTCACCAAGGAGTACCCCTCCCCACCACAACCCATGCTCTGCCACAAACCCTCACACTCACAACAATCCCCCTCCCTCTGCCACACCCAACAACTCATTCCAATTGCATGCATTCAGTCTCACCATTTACTAACTCACCTTAAACAAACTCAGCACATTGGTAAATTACACTATGTTCCATTCACCCAAATACTATTCACTGATAATCTTATCTCTCCACACAGCTAACCTCTTCACACTAACCCTTCTCTACCATCTAACACACTTTCACACACCCATCCTCTACAAATGCCACCCCAACTCCATCACCTTCTGTCTACTCCCCAAAACCCACCACTGTTACCCCCTGATTGCACCCAGTCCTTAATACAACCCCAATATAGACTACCCCCCCACTCAAATACCACCAAACCAGCTCCAAAAATGAATATTTTCTTAGACAACACATACTAGCAACCAAACTTAGAAAAACCTTATTTAACATATTATCAAAACTAAATCTAAGCAGCGACATCCACCCCAACCCAGGCCACAAACATAGTAATACACCATCTATCACAAACCCCACAGACAACTCCATCATACCAGCTAGCCCAAAGGAAACTTCCTTCTACTCCTCAATATATATCTAAGGAGTATTCTAAATAATGTCCATGACCTCCATGCACTAATAGATTTATAGTCCCCTGACATTACCATTTTGACAGAAACTTGGCTAAAGCCACATGTCAAAAACAATTAAATCCTCCCCTCAGGCTATAACTTATACAGGCTCGATCACCAAAATAAATGTGGAGGCGGTGTAGCTATAATGTTCAAACAAAATCGAGAACTAGAACTCATTAACACCACTCCACCCACATTTAATAATGCGGAAATGCTCCCCTCCAAACTAAAATTCAATAAAAACAAAATTCCATTCATAGTGTCTATCTATATCCCTCCAGGAGAAAACACTAACACAGTTGAAGAAATACTTCACTGGCTATCCACAACCTTCCATCAAGAGATGGTCATTATGAGTGATGTCAGTTATGAGTGGTCCACCTATAATTCCAATAATCCATCCAACTTTATAAACCTACATGGTTCTCCCAGCTTATATAAAACCCCACAAGAATAGACAGAAGCTCTAACAGACAGTCCATCCTTGACTGGACTCTGACAAACAAATACAACACATCCCTTCTGACAAGATGCCTTCTTAACACCATTAGTGACCATCTTCCCACATACCTAATCAGAAACAGTCTCACTCTCCCCAAACAAGTAGTATATAGGCTAATCTGCAACATGAAGAAATGTAACACCCACACCATTAACACCCTCATCCAACAAATTAACTGGTCCCACCTCATAACTCTACCACTAGATGATGTCATGCCATACTTTAGCACCACCTTCCTTAATATACTAAACAGCCTAGCCCCCTGTAGAATAGCTAGAATAAAAAATCACCCCACCCTCTGGCTAACAAAGAACACCAAAGACCTTCTAAAAGAAAGAGACAGGGCATAGGATTGCTGGTTAACTAACAAAAACAATGACGACTTACTACTATTTAAACAACTTATTGCAGGTGGTTGGTGTGACAGAGCAAGATGCAGAGGACAAGAAGAAATGGAAACAGGTGATACGCTGTGGTGACCCCTAACAGGAACAGCCGAAAGAAGATGATGATGATGAGGAACAAAGCCAAAGACCAAATAAAAGATGACAAAAATTCTACTACATCACCACTCTGCAAAAAAAAACAAAAAGAACCCCAAAAAGTTCTGGGCCACTATAAACAAACTCCTACAACCTGGAAATGCTCCCATTCCCAATCTCAACACACGCCCCTCAGATGAAAACAGTGCAACCCAATTCAACTCCTTTTTCATCAATACAATACACTCACTCATTAACTATGACCAAAAAATCACTACTACAATCCTAATAGCCAGCAGTGAGGAAGTTAACCCCTTCTCCTTTAACCACCTCCCAACCCACACCATCAAAAATCTACTCAGTAAGCTCAAGCTCACCTGTCTAGTGGTTGCCAACCTCTCATCAGAATTCCTTAAATCCACTTCTGACATCATAGCTTAACCCCATCTGCTTCCTCTTCATCTGGTCTATCACCAAAACTATGTTCCACTAATCTGGAAAGTCTCCTGGCACTTCTATTGAACATACAAACTACAGACCCATCATGATTCTTTCACCCCTATCAAAAATACTTGAAAAACGTATTCACTCCCAGCTCCTAAACTACCTTCTCTCTAACAACCTCCTATCTAACGCACAACATGGTTTCCGCCCCCGCCATAGGACCACAACTGCCCTCCTTGCTTCACTAACACAATAAATCAACACAGAAATTATAATATGTTTGTTTCATCCACCTTTCTAGACTTCTCAAAGGCTTATGACACAGTTTTACACCAGAAGTTACTGTCTGAACTGGCCACACTAAATCGTAATCATTCTTCCCTAGCCTGGTTCCATAGCTATCTAATCAAACATCAACAAGTGGTTAGATGGCAACAGGAGCTATCATCCCTGCTTCCCATCAACATAGGAGTTCCACAAGGCTCTATACTAGGTCCCCTTGCTCTTTACCATTTTTACAAACCAATTCCATAAAGTCACCTCTCTCGCCTCAGTCATCCAATATGCAGATGACTTCAAACTCATATGCACTGCATTCTCTCTAACACAACTACAGGCTGCAACACAATAGAAGTAGAAGCTTGGCTAACTATTGCTAACCTTATACCGTATCCAGATAAGACCAAGCTGATGTTCTTTCTCCCCAACAAGAAAGCCAATCCCCCACCAGCTTTTCATATTCACTCCTCCAACAACACTACCATAACCTGCACCTCACAAACCAAACTATTAGGTGTTACAATTGATAGAAAGTTAAAATGTGTCCTACACCTTTCTCAAACTATAAAACAACACATATCAAACTAGGCTCACTCTACTGAATCAAACCTTTCCTAACTAGTCAATTTAGACAAAACATAGCCAGGATTTACCTGTTATCCACTCTTCTCTATACTGCTCCCATTTTTACCAACCTTCAAAAAGCAACCTTGTTAAACTTGAGTCATGCTACAACAAAATAGCCAAGTTTGCCATAAGCTCCCCACATAGATCTCACAACTGCTCTGCCCTACATCAAATAAACTGGTTAGAACTCCCACAACAAATAACCTACACCCAACTCATTTTTACCCACCAACTAATATACCAACCTAATAGAACACCAGCTTTGCAACAAATGCTCCAACCCTAAACCAACACTCACCATCTCTGATCTTCATACAAAACACTCTTCCAATTATTCAAAAGCAACAACAAAGATGGGGATGCCCTGTACTCCCACCACATTTCCACACTTTGGAACTCAATTCCCCAACACATCCTAAATACTACCAACCTATACCAATTCAAAAAGTTGCTCAAAGACCACCTCTCTAGCAAATGGCTCTGCTCCTGCACCAGCCCAGGCTAACAGCACACAAACTGGCAGCATCCTTCTTCCCCCTCTTATAATAGGTACCACCCAGACTCTTCTCCCACTTTTCTGTTCCATCACCCACATATCCACCCCCCCTCTTTATTGACCTAGATCAACAGAGCTAACAGCACCTACCAGCTATTTAGACTAAGGAAATAACAACTGCTATGTTCATTATCCACTGCTGTATGTTATTGCTACACTTATGCATACATTAACATCTTCATCTGTCATGTATTAAAAATGTTTACAGAAATATATGTGAATATAACTGTCTTTTACCTATGTAAAGTGCTTATTGTATAAACTGATGAACAATTCTTGTATTTCTCTTAAATATTTCTGTAAAGCCTTTCTAAAATCTACACTGTAACTTTTATGAGCTTTTCTCCCTGGGCCTCTGTTGAAAATGGGGAGCCACCCAGATGGACTATCCCAATCAACAAATGTAAAATAAAATAAATAAATAAATAATAAATAAATATATTTTAAGGTATTGTCAATCATATATACCAGTGAAATGACTTTACAAACATGCCCATGGCATCAGTGCACTTCTAAGTAATACATACAGATAAATGTGTAAAAGCTTTTGCTTCAAATTTTTCTTAATGACATTCCAGCATATGCACTATATAGCTATCAAAATGCAAACATACCTTTTGAAGTTCAGTAATCCTCTGTGCAGATATATCCCAAAGTAATAGCCTCTATTCAGTTTTCTCCACATAAACAAGTCTCACCTTCAGTTTGCCTAGCTATGCAGTTGCCTATTTATATGGTATAGATTCAGGGCTATGAGCACAGTGAAGATACATATGAGGTGTGAACTGAATTAGAATTGCTGAATCCCAAATACTTGGCTCTGTGTAGGAGATGTAAAGATAATCCAGGCACTCCCTCAGTGTTTGTTTTTAAGGGATTGCAACTGTCAATGATTACTGGTTGAGAGAAGGAAAACACAACATCACCGCAGGCTGCCCTATATCCAATGGGAGTGTCAGGTTGGACTTACAAAGTGTTATATGTAAGGTTGGAAATGTAAGTAGGCAGTATGCAATTTACAGGTTGTGTTCATTAACATCCAACATCCCCTTCATTTGTTGGCAACTGGATATGATATTATTTCCAGTTAATATCCTTGTACATTTTAAGGCCAATGACATAGAATGGCTTACAGACTGCCTGTCTCAGATTACTGGGCAGATAAGCGAAGAAGGACTAACAAATACAGAGAGGTAAGTCAGAGCTGTATACTTGCAAGCAATAATTATAACTGGTTGTGTGATCACTTAGGGCATTACATCCAAAAATACTAAATGTACAAATAATAGTTGTATAGTTTCATATTACAGTAGATGATGTTGCAGTTCGCTGTGTGCAGAATGACTTTAGTTTGTTGCTGCAAAGCTGCTTGTGTGGCAAAGAGGAATAAGGCACCCTGCCTGTGATCTGAAGGTTCTTTGGAGTGAGAGTTCAAATCCAGATCTATGTAGAAATATTTCATATGAACCACCATTTTCTAGTGCATATGTCATAGACTGATTTTCCTCATTTCAGCCACGTCCACATTTTCTTTTTTCTTGTCTTTCTTATTTTTAATTCAATTTAATGTAAAAATCAATCTTCTCAGTGTATAAAGGTATAAACAAATATGGCAGGTCATTGCATTTATGCCACCCGTGCATGTCTGCAAACCTAACTCACCTAACAGTTACCTTTCAATTGCCAATATATATTTCCAGGCTACATCAATAGATACTCCTCAAACTAAGGCCAAGTGTCAGATTAACCTTCAAATTGCATTTATTAAATTATTCACTGTTTGACACTGCTGCTTTCCATTTACCTCCGTGCAAACACATTGCTCAGGTGCGTGTACTCCCAGTAAACACAAAAACTGGAAATGGCGAGAAAGCATCAGTCTCCATTGCTCTAGGTCTGCTGGTAGACATGGCTGTTGTTAGTGGGGAAAGTGCCAGGCTTAGGGTATAGAGGTGGGGTTTCCAGAAGTCCAGGATATTTATTGGACACCTAGTTAAGCACCAGAGCCAAAGGCTTCTGCAGGGGGACTATTCTGTCTTCCATGACAAGTCTGAGGCATTGAATAGTTTGGCTCAGGCTGCATCCAGTGCCACTGGTATCCCGTGCACTGGAGAGCAATGCAGGCATAATTTTAATGACCCACAGTGTAGAAAATGGGATAGTCTCAACCCTTGGTTGGAGGAATTTAGGACTGCAGGCATCATGTGTTAATATCAACTAAAGAGACTACTTGTGATACTTAGAAAACTTAATGTAGGCAAGACTGGTATGCATAATGCTCTTCTGTTCTTTTCTGTTTCCTCTCAGCTACCAGGTATAGGGAGTTCAACATACAGACCCATGAAGCTAGATTGAAGAGACAGAGGGACGCAAGTGGTATGTATGCAGCATAAGAGAAGTGTTATTGTAGGATTAAAAGTTAAAGATAGCTTTTTTTTGGTATTTTATAGAGTTGTAACAAACTGAGCATGCATATCCCAACTGTAAAAGCAAGTATTAATGCATTAGTCTGTAGCACAAACCAATTGTACGAGACCAATATTAGACATTAGTCAGAAGTTGTGGGTTCAAATACCACAATTCACAACTGTACAATACTGTTATTTCTTCAATAATATTTACATTAAATTGAAAAGTCTACACCAGTGGCAAAAATGTCCTACTGTAAACTTTAATCTGTATAATTGGAACAAGCATATATGCAATATACGCATATTTCAAGGATTACTTGCAGCAATCTGCAGTACAGTATGTATCTGTTAGGAGGTATACTTAAATGTAAAACTTAAGATAAAAGAGTTGTATAATTGTATAATTGTATTAATACATTTTATGTCACATATGATGATACTAACTTTTTCTCTTTTTTCCTCTTACCCCAACCCTTATTTCTCTTTTTTATTTGTGTCTTATTTTATTTTTAAAAATATATATTTTTAATTTCATTTTTAATTTTATTTTATTTTTTATTTTTATTATGTGTCATCAAAATCTATCCATGTCATCCATGTGCACCACATCACTAAATCCTCCACAGCAAAGTGACGTAGGCCAGCCCTAGTGGATGAGTCTGCCCCTGCTCCACTGACTACAGCACCAATGCCCAGCACATCTGCGAACCAACCTGGCAGCACTGCCTCTGCTGCTTCTGCACTATTTGCTTTCTCAGGTAGTATTGCCTCAGAGGCTGGTGTACTGGCACCTTCGAGGATCAGTGACAGAGGTGGTGATTTTATCACCCACAATGCATTGCCAGGAATGGTGAATAGGGTCATGCACCACACCATTGGTACATTCCTGTGCCAGATGGAGAGGTTGCTCTCCTTCATGTTCCATAGGAAGAGGAGAAGACATCAAGCACTCCAGCCACCAGTGAAGTATGGTGGACAGTCTAGTGGGTGAAGACTTGATTCTCACTGTCTCCAAGCATAATGTGCATGGGCCTGTGTTGTCCTCTCCCACACCCCAGTCATGGTGTAACAACGTTTTGTGTCCATTACCATCCTTGTCTCTTGTCTTGTTTGTTTTGTCTGTCTGCAGTTGCTTCCTCACCTACCCAACTTACATGACACAGTCAAACTTATGTCCCTTCCACAACATACCTCTCTCTCTCTCTCTCTCTCTCTCTCTCTCTCTCTCTCTCTCTGAAATAAAAAATAAATGAGCAACTTTTCCACACAAAAAAATATCCATTTCACACACGTATCTTATTGACACACTTAATTTCCTTCAATTGGCTGTACTACATGATTGTGTTGTTTTCACCCCTCTTTGTGGTGTTGACTGTCCAAATTCATTTAATATTCTGCAAATATGTTCAGCTTGCACTGTTAAAGAAATGGATAGCAATGGTTCTTGACTACCTCCCTCTTGCATATTCCTGTACTGCTTTCCCTTTGTTCTTCCCCTTGTTTGCTCCTTATTTCACCACTTTCTTATCTACCCCATTTTCACTATTTTAATCTGGTCAAAAAGTAGAATCACACACAACACACTTGGCAGAAAAAGCAATGGATCTCTTCACTTTTTGAGCTCAATTTTTGCTTGGAGGCATACATCTTACACCAATGTGCAGCAATGGTGAGGAGCAGTAAAATGCTGCAGTCACCTCTGTGCAATGCTGGTTAAACCTACTGCACTATGCCAACATGCAGCAGCACATGTACTATAAAGAATGCATGTCATTGCATCATCAATGTTTATTTAAAAGTATTTGAAATTATTAGATAAACATGGATTCAAACCCAGTATCATCTGGCCTCAAAAAGAAAAGTGTCATTGTATTTATATTTGCTGCCACAGAGTCAGTTAAGCACCAGGTGTGTTTCATAGACTCGATAATAAATCTCGGACTTTAGCAATGTGGCTCATGTTTGTGCACTGCTTAGCTTTGCACAAACATGAATAGTATTGGAAATGTGTATCTTGGATGCACAAATACTTTGCAACTGTTGCACAAAGCCACTATTAGCTGCACTGTTAACAAGCAAATATGATTATGTATTACTGCTGTTTACTGTCCTTTTCCTGTATATGATATGAAATTTTATGTGGAAGCATAACAAACTGAATGTCCCATCTAACAATATGTCACATATTTACAATACAGCCATGTGTTACTTCCCCCCAAGCCTGGAACTCTGGCGTCTCAGTACTTTTTCCACATATATATCACTTACACTACAGAAATTAATATCCATTGTTATGTGGTATGCAATACAGATCAATCTGGTAACATGCAAAGCTACAACTATTGACCCATAAGCCTAAAAGCCTTATCTTGTTTGCTCAAAGCTGCAGTGAGTTAGGCCTTCTGCCCTTCCTCTACTGTTTTACAAATTCCTCTTGACAGACTACAAATGATAATTGTTTATTTTCAACTGTTTTCCGCACTTTCTGATTAACTAAAACAAGATTTGCTGCATATTCTATTTGTTTAACCTGTGCAACTGTTATTTTATTGTATTTTAGACTATCTGCTAATTGAATTTCTCTTACAACTGTACTTACTGTTCATCTACTTATTTTTACTTGTTTGCTACACTTGAGAAATACTAGCTTATACTAGGTTCAAGGTTTTGCTGAATCTAGTATGGTTTGTGACCTTTGAAACTTGTAAACCAGTTAGGCTGTGGTCTGGAAAGCCCCCCCCCCCCCTCCATGCCCTTGTTTGGACAGATCTAGCTAGAGTTACTGTTGAAGGGTTCTGTTTAAGGTGTTTTGATAGGATAACTTGAACTTTGGATGTTTTCTGTTTTCTGCTTTAAAAACCATCCCTGGGATTCATGAAGCTTGAGCCAGGCGCCGTAGTAGCATCGGCGATCTAACACCAAATATGGCCACCGAGCGATTCAGGTACGAGCTGTTTCCACGTGCACTACCAGCATACGCCAGAGCTGCGCAGCTCCCGGCACATGTATGCTAATTACCCCATGCACAGCAGTGTAGCATGCAAATAAAGGTATATAGTGATTCATGAAGTGGTGCAGGCATAGCATAAGCATGAAGAAATGTAAACCAAAAGAAACACGGTTTACATTTTTTCAAACATAAAATCGGAGCCATGAAAGCGGACCAAACTTAAGTATTATAATGTTGATATATGCCAATGGCATAAAAAACAAGCACAACACATAAAAAATAACATTTAATGTCACAGCCACACTAACGCAAAGTAAAACCACAGTGCATCGGTGTGCAAATGGGATCACAATGAAAATATATGTAGATGTCATAAAACTGCAATGTAACACAATTCATGAATTCCCCATAATAGTCAGTGGCTTGCATGCTACACCACAACCATGGCGCGGGGGTTGCTAAGGGTCTGTGACAGTGTTCTGCACAGTAACTAGGTATTATTAGTCAATGCCATGCAAATGAGTCAAGTAATACTGAATCGCAAACTCCCCGCCAGCGTAAGGATGTACCACACGGCATAGCAGTACAACACTGAGGTGTGGCCTGGAGGTAAACATGACATCAAGAGAGGGGTGCACCACCATAGCTGTAAGCACATTGGAGCATTGCTAATCCGGGTTGCCTGTTGCTAAGCAAAGCCGCAGGATAGGGGTGTGGAAGTAGCCATAGCTTTGCTTTGCTGAGAGCACACAAGGTAACTGAAAATGCATGTGAACGTGGATGAAAACGCTCAAAACCGGGTAAATGGCTGTGCGCGGTGTGCACCAAAACTGAAACAGGAAGGATATGGGAAGACAATAAGAAAATACTGCAGCATGGTAATTGGAGTACAAATGAGTAATTAACACAGAGGAACTCACAGTGGGCCATTGACAACAGCTAACAAGGCTGCTAGCAGCTACCTGCAGAACAGGAAAGGGGAGGTGCCATACTGCAAAGAAAAGAGAACTGTCACAGCAGAACAAAGCAAACTTGCAGTATATCAGTTACATAACACATTTCACAACACAATCCTGGGTTGTGAAAGTACAAAACAAGAAATCAGGCAGCTGGATGCATGCCTGACAATGGGAAGGGAATCGGGTTGAAAAGTGAAGTAAAGGGCAATAGATGAATCATGGCAGCCAAGCGTAAGTCAACAACAAAGGCCCCACAATAGCAGTACCTGCTGTAAAACCCATAATTAAGATACCCTGCAGCTGGAATTGCACATACACACCCAATTACACCAGCATCATCCGTTGCACAATAGTATAAGGTGTGAAAACCCACACCCAAACTTGTGTATTCCCAGACACTCTGCACCATTGGTTTATACAGACAGGAAACTTTTAATATGTACATGTTAGGGGCTGCCATAGCTTTGATTCACCAGCATGTGTTGGAGACTGACGGTGGTGTGGAGGATGATGCTGGCAACCATCTCAGGCACCAGAGGAGGAGAAGAATGTTCAGACCCAGGGTAACTTACCAGGGGCTACATGATCTGGAGATAGTAGAGCATTACAGGGTGGACAGGGACACCATAGAGCAACTTGTTGAGCTGTGCTGGCCATGCCTCAAAGCCAGATGTAACAGAGGGGAACCCATCCCAGTTGACATGAAGGTATGTGTAAGCTGGAGAATATTAGCCATAGGTACCTTTCAAAGGCCAACTGGGGATATCATGGGTATCTCACAGGCATCAGCTTCCAGGGTATTCCACCAGTTCCTGAATGTCATGTTACCACATGCCAATGAGCACATATACTTCCCCCAAACGCAGGAGGAGTTGGCCAGCAATATGCATCTCTTCCACCATGTGGCAGACTACCCAGAGGTACTGGGTGCAATAGACTGCACGTAAATACACATCAAGACACCACCCAGTGAGCAGGGTAGGCACTATATAAACCACAATGGATACCCCTACATCAACTGCCAGGTCGTGTGAAATGCCCAGGGAATTATCATGGATGTGTGTGCTGGCAGCCCTGAAAGCTATCACGACTCCCACATCTGGCATACCTCACAGATGTATCAGGTATTTGACAGTGGGGACATCCCATATGGCCACCTGGTGGGGGATGCTGGCTATGCACTGGAACTGTGGATGATGACTCCCATCAGAAATGCACACACAGCCACGCACGAATGCCATAATGAGGCACATGCAGAAACCAGAATCATCATAGAACGCGTGTTTGAGATGCTGAAATCATGGTTCCGTTGCTTGGACATATCTGGTGGAGCCTTGCAGTACTCTACAGGCACGTGTGCCCACATCTTCATAGTATGTGCCATGCTACACAATATGATCCTGTGGAAACAGCTGCAGCAGGGACAGAATGATGAAGGCCCTCACAGCCCACCACCATTGCCAAGGGCCCCACAGGTGCAGAGGGACTCAGACCATGAACACCCTGTGCCAGCCCCAGTAGGCAGACGGAGGCATGCCCAGTATGCCCATTCCTTGGCAAAGAGTGAATGTATAGCACACACACTGACAGTGTAGGCACTTATCTTTGTGTTACATTTGCGAGTTACTGTTGCTGTTGGTAATGTGGGGTATGGGAGTCTGGGCCCGGTACTGTGGGCATTGGAATTGTGTGGTTTCGGGATTCCATAGGTATACCGTATACAGCGGTTGAAGTGTTCATATATGAGTATAACATGGACCATAGCAATCACACATTCTGCCACGACCAAAATTTATGAACAAAGGATATGGAGAGTATATGCCTGTACACTATTACAAATACGTGCTATGGACATAAGCCAATGATAGGTTACTACCTGTCCCACTTTGCGAGGGACAGTCCTTCTTTGGGTGGTTGTGTCCTGACCAAAAGAATTAAACGTGGCAAAAGTCCTGAGATTGTAGGACATAATTATGTCCCATATGTAATATAATAGTTGCATACAATAGTTCTTTCTGTATCTAAAATACCTACATGTTACAAGAAACAAGATAAGCAATTAAACTGATACAAGAATAAGCTTATATTTAGGCAAAAAAGGAAAGTTCTATCCCTTGTACTGACCGTGGGTTTGTGTCGGCCTGTAAAATTTGATGTGTGTACCGAAAATGTCCCACTATGGCCATTTGAAAAGGTGGCAACCCTAGCCAAAGTGGGTGATTCACCAACAAAACCCCAATGACTGCAAATACCTATGACAGAAATACACAGCTTTCATGTAGCAACACTTTATTACATTCCGATGTATTGCTGAAAGGATTCAAGGACTAACATCACCTGCATGCTATACAGGAACCAATTAACAGTGCCTTAATGAATCAGCCTGCAATTACCATAGTATTAGTCCACTAAAGGATAGGTGTTCAAATAGGGAAGGAACCCTCATGCACATATCGATTATGTATAAAAGCAGTTCCTACACACCTGCGTCTGCTATGTACACCCACCAACATCACCCCCACACCCAAACAAATTATAATACAAACTGTAATAACATCACAAATCTATCACTCACTGTACAACATCTGCAGAAGCCTTAACATACCTTGTCAGAGACACACATACATGGCCCTATGTGAAATAGTTGCTGTTATATAATGATGATGTTACAGGGTTTGTTTGCACTAACCCGTTTCAGAGGGTTGTGTGTACACCGGGAGGTGTTACCAATTACTGATTAACAGCACAGTATGCTACACATGTACACCAAACCAAGGATGTCTGGTGAGCACACTGTAAACCACCTAACAGTTCATGCATAGCCATACAGCCTTGAGATGCCCAAACATCCTTGCCAGACTGAAACATCTGCAGAAGTATCAGGTACAAACAAACCCTGCATAAGTAGCAATGTTCTGAAATATAACAGCTGTACTCACATGTAGAACAACATCTTCTAGCCATTACACACAATCCACGGGAGACATGAAGCTAATATATCTGTCTGTCTCCATATAGCTGTTGAAATACATCACAAACAACACATCCAGGCAGTCTTCCTCAAAAGTAAGGCAAACGGACAACGCCCAAGTGGAATAGTCAATTATACACCGCTGTTGCCATGGTATTGGCTAATGGAGTAGCTGCACAGTTGATGTGCATCTAATTAACTACTTTGGAACACCAATTGTTGGTCAGGATAGCACATGTTACCGATATTTAACTATAAAAGGATGGCTTATCACACATTCAAACCATCTGTATATACCAGCAGAATGTTACAAAGAAGATTGAAACACAAACTGAAAAGGATTGAATTAACAGTAAATGACACCTCAGGTTACTAATAAGGTATGTAGAACACTCAGTATGTGTGTGTGTATAGTACCTGTTCTGTAATATTTAAAGTACACACAATCCATATAGTGGAAACAGTTATCTTGTAGTGATGTATTGTTGAGCATAGTAAAGCTTGTAGTATTTATGTGTGTACTGCTGTAGGTCAGAAGGCAAACACTGCAAACACCACAAGGGATGCTATATAAGGGAAACAAAAAAGAAACGGCTGCGGGTAAAACCAAGGTGCAAAAAAATAAGTAAAAATATAAACACAATGCACCAAGGTAACACACAATAACGTTTAATAAAAACAAAAAGTAAAAGACAGAGGTGAGCGCTTTCACAACAATAGTTGCTTCATCAGACAAAGATCAAGTGAATAGCACTGCTTAAATAGGTAAAAAAACAATTATCTCATCAATTAATGATGTCATACACCAAAAGTTATTTAAAGAGACAGTTACAACATGAGCATAGTAATGGTATGAATAAGATATAAAATGCTGAATAAATACTGCATAAAATACATTTGCATATGCATAAAATGTAATATAATAAAGGTAACGATAAAAATAAAAATGAACAATAAAAACTGTAAATGTTTAAGGCGTCTAGCTTTCAAGAATGGAATCAAAGAGGTGGTACCATTGAGGCCTGGGTATCTTTCTGCATTAAGTTTCAGTATCCATTTCTGTTCATGGCTCTCTGTAACATTTTCTATATCTCCACCTCTCAGATTTCTATATATGTGTTGCAAGACAAAGAATTTGAAGGAATGAGAAGAATCTGTGCACATAACATGATTAGCAAGTGCATTTGTTTGCTTATTATTCCTAATGTCACGAATATGTTCTAAAATTCTGTCTTTAAAAAGCCTATTAGTTTTGCCAACGTAGAAGGCAGGACATTGCTGGCAAAAACAAAAGTAAATGACATCAGTAGTCTTGCAATCTGAATAAGTGTTGGAATGTAGTTTAAAATGTCTGGTTGGATTAATATATATGTTTTTACTGTAGATATATGGGCATGCACTAGATGATCTACATGGAAAAGTGCCGTGATGGGTGGAAATGCATGTAGTGTTGCGTGGTTCACTGTTGCAAAGATACTGTTTAAGTGACCTATTGTTCCTAAAGCTAAAGCGTGGAGTATTGGCAATTGTGGCATTAAGGTTAGGGACCTCTTGTAACAGATGCCAATGTCTCCTAATAACATCAGTGTATTGGTTAATGTTACTAGCAAATTGGAACACAACTCTAAAATCATTACTAGTCGGAACAACATTGTTATCAGCAGAATCATTCCTAGTAGATTGAAAGTATGGTCTACATCTGGTATGTCTCATTTGCCAAGCATTGGAAATAGTCTTATCAATGTCAGTATCATGGTAACCCCTTTCCAGAAAATCATATTTTAAACTGTTAAGTGCAATCTCTGCATCCTCATCTTTATCATGTAGTCTTAAGGTCCTAAAAACTTGGCCTTTAAGTACATTCTTAGGTATATGTCTAGGGTGCATGCTGGATTTATGTAAAAGTGTATTCTTTCTGGTCAGTTTAAAATAAATAGTACTATTTAACTGATTTAAACTAGACCTAGTAATGTGTACATCAAGAAAGTTGATGTCAGTGGCAGAGATCTGGTGAGAAAATCTCAAAAAATCAGTGGTGCTGTGTAGGTATTGTAAAAATGAGGTAAAGTCTGAACCATTACCTTTCCATAACATGAAGACATTGTCTACAAAATGTACATACCATAGTACTTGTCCTAAGAAAGGATTGTTGTCAGATAGAATGTTAACTTCTTCCCAGCAAACCAAGGCAAGGTTGGCGTAGCTGTTGGCACAGGGAGTCCCCATGGCTATGCCAACCTTCTGTAAATAAAACTGTTCTTGGAACGTAACAATGTTATTTTCCAAGATAATTTCTAGTAAACTGCAAATCAATTGAATTTTGGTATTATTAAAACACTTGTTAACTGTCAGAAACTCTCTTGTCATTTCATGCCCCATGTATTGGGTATGCTGGTGAATAGTGATTCTATACCCATGGTAACCAAGACAAAATCTAAATCCATATCAATACTATCCACTCTGTTACGTAACCTTGTTAAGAACATCTTGGTATCCCTTAGTATAGTATGACAATTCTCTAAAAGGCCATGTAGGCTGCCTTCAACATATATAGAAAGGGGTTCAGTGCACCAGCCAGCCCCTGAGACTATGGGCCACATTGGTGGTGTGTAAAGATCTTTATGGACCTTAGGTAGACCATAAATACTAGGGACAACAGGTTTAGTAATATTAAAATATTTAAAAAGTGGTTCATCAATTAAACCAGTAATAAGTAGATCAAAAAGGAAAAACGAAACTTTATCAATAATTGCATTTACAGCAGGTTTAGAAATGCACTGGTATGTATCAGTGTTTAATAAAAGTTTTTCCATTTGTTGTACGTATAGTTATTTATCTAACAGAACTATACCACCACCCTTATCTGCTTGTTTAATAACCAGAGAGTGTAAATTCCTTGATTCTTTCAGAGCTCTCTGCTCTTCTGAAGTCAAATTACAAAAAGAGTAATCATTGCTATCAGATACACTTATTTCTCTGAAAGTAGTTTCACATATATCAATAAATCTTTGAACCCCAGGTGGAGTAATTGGTATAAATGTACTAGGTTGTTTGTAAATATTTTGCACATTGTCTGTATTTACTGGAAACATACATTTCAAAGAAAAATTTCTCCCTAGTAGCCTTAGATCTTTCAACATTTCAGTTATATCTGCCTTCCTCGCAGGTACAAATGATAACCCTTTATTTAGTACATTAATTTGTTCAGGATTAAGTTCAAAAGAGGAGATATTAATAACCAGACCTGTAGTTATATGCGTCTCCTCTTGTGTAGTTGAACTGTTCCTTCCATCTGGTTGGTCCTGGATATGTGTCCATTGTGTGGAAGACTCTTCGTTCGAGTTCTGAAAGGAAGTGCTGCCTTTAGAGTGAAGTCGCCCTTCTTGGTGGTGTCTAAAAAAACGCTTGCGTCATTTCTGCTCTCCTTTAGATTAGAATCCACAGTTGCAGAGTTATTAGAAATGTGTGATGCCACAGATGGTGTCGGTAGAGGTATATTCTTCATTTTATGTCCCGTTTTTTTCTTTAACGTTGTTAGAGATCTTGCTATCATTTGATACAATAGCTACATCCTGTTGAACACAATGCATGCAGCGTTTGAAAGTACTCTCGCTGTAGCTGCCAGATCAGTAGAGGAACCGGAAATAGTACCGGATGTAGCAGCTCTAGTTGTGCGCTCATTTAAAGCAATGCTGTGAGCGCTGTTTGGCATAAGGTTCCCTTGAGTTGTTCTATGCATGTTTTCTCTGGGCCAAGAGAAAACGTTATTATTAGCAAAGTCACATTTATCTCTGTTTAATTTAGATAGTTTAGTTGTTTGCAGCTTTTTTTCATAAGCGATTATACTGTCTTGCAACTGGCTCATCTTATTGATGGTAATATCTGGGGAGAAACTCTCAGTAATATTGGACTCTAAAGCAATGATTTCTGCTTTCAGCTAAAGTTCAATTGGTGAAAAAAATTCCAATAAAAGTTCCATGTATTTGGAGCCAAACTGTAAGTTAAGCTCTTGCCATTTATGTAGTAAGACAGGATAGGTTTCTCCATAAGTAGGCATGTTGAGTATTCTGAGACCATGAGGGATAATCTTGGCTTCCAGTGAAGCTTGTAAGTGCAGGCACTGCCATTGTAGCCTCTTGTATTTATACATTAAGTTTTCCAAATTTTTATATTGCTCAAGAAACTCAGGTATGTGTTGAGTAGTTGAAGTATCATTGAAGCCATCACATAAGTCTATATTCAAAAGTGGGTTTACTGGAATATCCAGAATTCGTAAAAGACGATGGTGATATCCATCCATAATCACTTCAGTAGAGGAATCCTCCATAAACGCGTGTGCCCTTTAGCCAAATAAAAACAAAATAGAAACAAAAAAGAAACGGCTGCGGGTAAAACCAAGGTGCAAAAAAATAAGTAAAAATATAAACACAATGCACTAAGGTAACACACAATAACGTTTAATAAAAACAAAAAGTAAAAGACAGAGGTGAGCGCTTTCGCAACAAACTTAATGCAGAAAGATACCCAGGCCTCAATGGTACCACCTCTTTGATTCCATTCTTGAAAGCTAGACGCCTTAAACATTGACAGTTTTTATTGTTAATTTTTATTTTTATTGTTACCTTTATTATATTACATTTTATGCATATGCAAATGTATTTTATGCAGTATTTATTCAGCATTTTATATCTTATTCATACCATTACTATGCCCATGTTGTAACTGTCTCTTTAAATAACTTTTGGTGTATGACATCATTAATTGATGAGATAATTGGTTTTGTACCTATTTAAGCAGTGCTATTCACTTGATCTTTGTCTGATGAAGCAACTATTGTTGTGAAAGCGCTCACATCTGTCTTTTACTTTTTGTTTTTATTAAACGTTATTGTGTGTTACCTTGGTGTATTGTGTTTATATTTATGCTATATAAGGGTTTTGAACCCAAATATTCCTCACCAGCTGCTGTCAGTGGCAGGGCTGGTCCAACAAGTATGTGCTATAACAGGGGGTAGTATATGTTGATATATTGTAACAGCAGGCATATGTATGGGTGTATTACTGAGAATAACATATCAAAGGTTGGACCACTGTGCAATTATGATTTGCATTGTGGGATATTGTGCCAATAACTGTGTAATGTTCAGTATTGTAGGCAGATATGTACTACAAGTTACATAGCATTACTGTTATGTTAGGCAAATATTAGTTATGTCTATTGGCAGTTACAATACACAATAACAGGATACATATGAATTGTTGTCACCCGACAGTTTAACAGCATGATAGCAAAGTAAAATGGGAGAGCTAGTTAACTATCCATGCACATAAGACATGTAATAAGTGCAAAGGTAGGTACTAGGCTGTCTGCCCAAGGGTATTTATAAGCCTAGCTAGAGTGGGACAGCTTTCCCCACCCCCTTAGGTTAGTTCCCTGTGCTTCTGAATGGCAGAACCATTAGTTCCCTGTACCTCTGTCCAGCAGAGCCACTGCAGTGATCCCCGGGGTACATGTCTGTCTCCCATCCACCCGTCAATGTTGCCCTTGAAGAGTGCTAGTGAGGGGCCCTGCCTGATGTACATTGGAATCATGTTCCAAAGCATGGGGAGTCTCCTGGTCAGGAATCTATCCATCCAGCATGTCCTAGTCATCGCTGTGGTTAGGTGTATATCCCTAGAGCATGTGGCTCTCAGGGGCTTCTGTTAGGTGGAGCATATCCAGCAATACTGGGTTGGACATGGGCCTTGTATGTCAAGCAGAGATTACCTGTGAGTATGTGGTATGCAACCGAGTACAGCTGCAGTTTCTTAGGTTGGGCTGCATAGGTCATCTGTTTGAGGTCAGTAATCCTCTTGGTGTGCTACTGTTGTGGTCTTCCAAGCTGTTGCAGTTGTCTTGTAAGGTACATCCCGAATGGGGTGTTGTATCCTTTAATGGGTCTAATAAGTCATGAGGAGAGAGGCACAATGGCCTCCTTTCTTCTGGATGCGAACCCATTAGAAATTAGGGGGGGGGCCACATCCAGGGATATTCTAACCACCTTGTCATTATGGGTATCAAAGGAGAGATTGCTATCTACTGGGATTCCCAGATCCCTTATTACCTTTTCTGTATGTAGGGGACTAGCACCTATGTGGTAGTCTGTGGGTAATTAGTTATATCCAAAGGGGATGACTATGCACTTTTTGGCATTCAGCTTGAGGCCATGATATAGGCACCAGGTATCCATCTTAGTGCGACACTTCCGGAGGGTGTCTGTATCAGCTGGGGAAACAATTATGGCCCTTAGTTTGCAGTCGTCTGCAAACCTTTTCAGCCAAAGCCCTCCTGTGCTTGCCTGTATGTCAGAGAATTATATACCGAACATGAGGGGTCCTAGGACTGAGCCCTGGGGGACACCACTTGTAACTGTTATATAGTCAGACCTAGGGTATGCAACTCCCACTGTGTGGGTTCTGTCCGTGAGCCACTTTACAAACTATCACATGACATAGGGGTCAATGTTCAGGTGGATGGGTATGTCGATAATATCAGAATGGGTAATGGTGTTGAAAGCCTTTGAGAGATCAGGATAGGTTGTGTGGACCTCCTTACCCTCATCTAATGCCTTGGTAACTGTCTCTAAGAAGTCCTCCAGGTTTAGGAGGAATGGTCTGCCCTTAACAAAGCCAAACTGGGAGGGGTCAAAGGTTTGGAGGTACCCAATGTCTCTGTGACTGAGAGCCATGATGATGTACTCCATAGCCTTGCAGACCAGGCTAGTCAGGCCTACAGGGCAATAGGTCCCATGGTCTGTTGTGGCGCCACCTTTGTGAAGTGAAATAACTGTTGTGGTGCACCATTCAGAGGACACAAAGCCTGATGCAAGGCTATTATTGAACATGGTGCGTAGGTGGGGAGCCAGTACATTCTGAAGTTCATGTAAAACGCAGCCTGAGATGTTGTCCAGTCTCATGGATGCTATGATATTTGCTTTAGAGTGTGCAGCTTTTGCCTGCGTAGTTGTGATTACCGGGACTCTGCACACTTCCTGTGTATATATATTGGCCCTTTAGGGGGTGAGAGGGGGGAAAGGTAGCACTGAAGCTATCTGCCAAGATGTTGGCAATATCAGTTGGTTCTGTAATGTTTGTGCCTATGTGCTGTAACTCAGAGCAGATCTGGGTGTTGACATTGAGATATTTGACATAGCTATGGAATGCTTTGTGGTTGTAATTGGAATTAGTGGCGGTTTTGTTTCCATAGCTAGCTTTGGAGGATCTTATAAGGGATCTCACCTTCTTACTGAGGCTGACCAGGGAGTTCCTCCATGTATTGGATTGTACTCTCTTTTGCAACAGTGTCTTCCTTCTGTTGTACAGTTTGTTTATGGCAGGGGACCACCAGATTGGCTTCCTTAATTAGGAGTATAGCGTCTTGGTTCTGTTTGAGATAGCATGATCCATGCACTCGTGTAAGTGCTTATAGAGTGCATTTGTGTAGGATTCAGCAGTTGTAACAATATTGTCCATCTGCATGGGTGTCATGAAGTTCACCACGTTTGTCTTAAGAAGCATGAAGTTGGCTTTGTAGACATATTATACTGTGGTTCCCTTAATGGGGGTGGGGGCGGGATGTGGATATCAAGGGTGTTCAGCTTATGGTTGGATCGGAGCAAAGAGGAGTTGACTTCAGGTGTGGAACACCGGTCATTCATGTTGGTAATGCCTAGGTATAGGATATTGTGTATGGATAAGTTGATCCAGGGCATTGGTGTTTATGAAGTCCAGATAGCGTTGAGCTAATGAGTTGGTACACAAGTAGTTTTCTCAGTTAATGGTGGGGTAGATTCAGTGAGACTATGTGATGAGTGTGGTGTGGTGCGAATGTTTACCTTCTCCACATGACTGTCAGGGTCAGGCTTGGTTGAAGAGAGCTTTACCTCCAGTTTGACTAGATAAGTGCATCTCTCACAGGTTGTAGTGTTGGGTGGTAGGCAGATAGGGTTGTCTGTGTACAAAAAATGTCTACATTGCTTCAAGATGTCCAGATTCATCAGATAGACAGGAGAGAACACTGGCAGCTGACCTTTGGATATGCCTGAATATAAAACTAACTCCCCCTAGATAAGTGAAGAAAGTGAGTACAAGAGCTATTTTACTCTAAGCAAGTGAGAAAAGTATGTACAAAACCTGTTTACCACTAGGTAATGAGGAAGATTGATTGTTATAATAATTTGTAGCTTTTGTAGTGCTTACAAGTTCTGAACAAGTGCTGAGCATGAA
Organism: Protopterus annectens; assembly: GCF_019279795.1. Taxonomy (NCBI): domain Eukaryota; kingdom Metazoa; phylum Chordata; order Ceratodontiformes; family Protopteridae; genus Protopterus; species Protopterus annectens. Next base: position 890,978,194 of record NC_056732.1, on the reverse strand, counting down.
TAAGCAAGCCAACTAGGGTCTTGGATAACATAAACACACTGTCCACCCACCAACAGGTACACAATCATATATCCATGTAATGTACACCACAGAGCCCCTGTATCCACAACTATGCAGGTACAAGCTGCACTCAGGCTGCATGGGACCTGTCCACATCCCAGGTTGTATCATACACATATGGCAAAACAAGTTGCTCTCCACATACACATCATGTAAAACATAGCTTCATGTTAGGCGGTGTACACACTGAATGGTGCACACCAACAGGTATCACAACCCACAAAGGGGGAGACACCACTGATAATGGGAAGTACTGCACTACTACCCTGCTGAGTCTGGTCTGAAAGGCCATGAACTTTGATCAAAATATTTGATGTTAGCAGTACAGATGTAGATGACAGTAAGGTTGATTTCACACTGCATATCATAACCTTGCCAGGTCATAGGACATCATCACCCATACTGTGTTCCACCTACACTCGGTATACTAGATGTACATTCCTATGTCACAGGAGTGTTTTGCAAAGGGGTCTGCTGTCAAAACCAACACTACAGAAGGTGTCTGAATAATACATGCACATCACACCAGTGCCAGCTACAGTAAGACAGGGTTAATTAATTGTATTCCCCCTCATTGTATTCCATACCACACAGATTAACAGAAGGCATCTGCCTATTGAAGTATTGTCCAGCCAACACAACTCTCAAGTGACCCATATCAGATCACATATTTCCTTAAGGGGTATTGGCCATGTTCAAATGGCCTACACCAGCCTTCCCATTCCCCATCTCCACTATGTAGCATGATACATACCCTGAATAAATCCATGTCCAACCCAGTGATGTTGGACATGCTACACGTACACATCCTGATCTCAAACACATACTTCATGGACATCCACCTTCCCAGTAGTAGGATCACCACATGCTGGACAGATCCTTGTCCCATACACTTTATATAGTCCTGCCATACTATGCATTCCTGTCCAGCAAATTTGCACATTGCCCCCTCTCAGATATGGTGTGATGACAACATGGTAAATGTATCAGGTGTGGCGGATAAGTTATGTGGCACTGCTCCACCTGGCCCCAGAGACCCACCTGTTGGCTACAGCCAGGTAACCTTTTATTCTAGATTCATACATGGCCCAGGGAATATAGCCTACTAGTTGACTTTGACTGTACATGCTATAGTTGATATCCATCTCTGCAAATACCATCTGGCTAGCCAGTGTCCCATGTGCAACACAGGTGATACATGGCAGGATGTTGAATTGCTGTACAGTGCCGTGTAGATGTATATGGCAGAACACATACATGTAAAGCCTTCCATGAGCAAATCTGCAGGGTCACAGGTCATGTCCGTTAAGGTAGTGTAAGCCTTTATATGTGACATATACACAGTATCAAGGTCGACTGCATTAATGTGGACACATCTAGCCATGTGCTGATAGGTAGGAACACCAGTACAGGCAAACAGACATGCTGACATCAAGACAGCATCCACATGGATTATGAGCAATGTAATCAGGTGACTCGCACGCATATATAGTGATAATATCCACTCACAATTGAGTGTCACATGTGTGTGACACAAACATGTCAGTGTTGCCAGTGCCATGTAGATTTGCAAAGACAACTATTTAATCGTAATAAATGAGATACACATGTATGTTCAGCTGTAGCTCTGTATGTCTCTGTGAGTTACTGTGAGCTGTCTCCATCATTATGTCTTCCGGGTATGCCGCGTGCAAGGCTACCCCCTTATACCCGCTTGGAGGATGAGGCCCTCATCCCATACCTACATGACAATAATGATATCCTATTCAGCCATGTGCCAAAGGATGCACAGCAGCGGGATGCCCTGTGGATGGAACTTCGCAGGAGGGTTAATGATGTGGGTGGCCACAACCGCACATACCAGCAGGTGCACAGACACTGTACAGACCTCATCAGATGGGCGAAACAGCATGCAAATGCAATCACCAGGGAACAAGGTGCAACAGGTGGTGGACCACCAACCCAGCCCCCACTCACACGTACCGAGGAGCTACTGGACAACCTCGGGACACCTGCAGAACAACATCCACAAGCCTTAGCTGATATTGTGGAGTTGGGTGTCTCTCAACCACCAAGCCTGGAGTTGCTTGGCAAGTCACTACTGCACATATAACAACTATATTCCATATAGTTGCATGTGCCACTGTACAATATGTAATATAACATCATATGCAAGGCATGTATACACACATGCCGCATACTATAGTATGCTACTCTGTGTATGCACACATGTGCATACACCATAGTATAGTCTAATGTACTGGTGTATGTATTAGCATGCACATTGCACCCTGTAGCTATCATACAGGTGTGGATAATGCTCATACTGCTGTGTTACTCCTATTTTCGGTACCTCTGGCATTCCGCTGTGACAGCAGCCCATTGCAGGTGCGACTGTTATTATTTATCAGGCATCGTAATGCACAGATCTATCTGCCATGTGGCCATTTACCACATGTACACATAATGTACGGTCCTGTCACAATATACAGGTCAGACCTGCAATGAGTCACAATAGCTACCCATGTGCAACACTTGCAAACTATGTGAATCACTGACATGAATCCTCACAAACTGTCATTGCCAGATGTGTGGACAGCTGTGCATACAATGGTGGAGGTGCTGTTCACTGTAGGGACATGTACTACAGATCAGAACTACACATGTGGGGAATACAAACAATACTACACAGTGGGCTGGAGTATGGCCAGCCCACAGGATTCAATGGTGTGGATCATAGCCCTGCTGTGAATGTCACACAATGTGATGTGCTATCTTGACATGTCCATGACATCTAGTGGCCTGGCTGCAACACTGCCTAACTAACCTGAAAAACATATCCCACATACCAAACATACCACCCTTTGTCTGCATAACCCTGTCATCAGTGAAGCATATGGCATCTATGGGTGTATGTCATATAGGACAACACAGACATTTGAAATAGATGCCTGACACAACAATTTGGCCAACACATGTACACACATGGCCATGGAGGATGGTGAGAGACATGAAGCAACACACACAGTAGACGTGATGTGCTTGTGTGTACACCCTGTCATACAATGGCTGCACATGGTACAACTATGGCCTTTGTGTAATGGTTATATTGCAGATGTGGAACACTAGACATTCTACATGCCTGTGCACATCTTGTGTAGGTGTGACATCAATCCAGCACATAAGATGTGTTGAACATCTTGAGTGTGTCAGGACATATCAGCAGTCACCTGTACAGTATCCACATCAGCCCACAGATACAGTACATTCCCCTTGCTGGTGTCTGACATCAATGTCATACTTGCTCTTCATGTGTGTGTGTGTGTGTGTGTGTGTGTGTGTGTGTGTGTGTGTGTGTGTGTGTGTGTGTGTGTGTGTGTGTGTGTGTGTGCGTGTGTGGTACACAGATCTCATGTGGGACATGGTGTATCGACGTGTTCGCCATGTATGGCCATAGTTGCCAGGCAGCAGCAATATGGTTGCAGATGTGTAGGGGCATCATCTGTATACCCTTCAGTGACCTGTGTCACACATTCCACATCATGGTTTATTGTGTATACACCTCAGTGACGTGGGTCACATTCCACAGTATATATGTATTGTATCTGAACACAGTCATGACTATAAACTGCGTTCTGTAACTCACACTGTATAGCAATAGAGACACCTCATGATTCCCTGCAATGGCCATGCACATCAGCTAAATGTGCAGTATATCTGTAGGGTGGACAGACAACACTGCATTGGGGCACCATTACCCCACTGTATATTTGACAGGACACCATTGTGTTAAACATGTATGCATGTCATTGCACACGTCAGCAGATCACATGTCATATTACATGTGATTGTCAAGGTCATATGCCACACATCAGGCAGGTGTACTGTTAACCTGTGCTGGTCTACATGGTGTAACAAAGGGATGTATGCTAACTACTACTATGATTGTGTAATTTGCATACCTTCTGCTATGACACATGCATGCTGCTGTGTGCAACTCAGGGATGTATGATAACTACCACTATTATTGTCTGCGCTGCATGTTGTCAGCCGTATGACATGCGTGTTGCCTGCCTTCTGTCATATCACATGCATGTTAGGTGCCATAGCGTGTGTGTCTGAGTGTGTGTGTGTGTGTGTGTGTGTGTGTGTGTGTGTGTGTGTGTGTGTATCTGTGTGTGTGTGTGTGTGTGTGTGTGTGTGTGTGTGTGTGTGTGTGTGTGTGTGTGTGTCTGTGTGTGTGTGTGTGTCTGTGTGTGTTTGTGTGTGTCTGTGTGTGAGTCTGTATCTATTGTATAGATTGCAATGTACAGTTCTTGTCTGCCCTCACAGGTGATGTAGGTGCGTTGGCCTCCTGCGGTCCATCTGATGTTAGTGTCCCCACAGACTCTAACAGTGATGATAAACATATAATTGAGGCACAGGCAGGGTTATCAGGGGCTGAATCTGTGCCATTGGTTGCCATTCCACCTATATCCCCCTCATCCCCGCACACAGATCCCATGCCTGCACATACCCCATCACCAGTGGCCATAGAGGAAGGACAGTTGGCGTGTGTTAGCTTGGAACAGGAAAGTGTAGGGGCTATGGAAGGTGTGCCTGCACACCATGGTGTCAGTCAACTGACTGGAGGTGCCCCACACAGGTACATGGCCAGTGCTGCTCGTAAGGGGACCTCTGGCCAACATGCACCTGCAAGACAGAGCGCAGCAGCTGGTGTCTTCAGAAGCATGTTTCAGGCTGTAATGGAGGCACAGGCACGTGCTGAGTGGCACAACAGAGAAGATCAGAGGCTTCAGAGGGCTGCTGTCCATTCTTTAAACAACAATACCAAGGCAATGGTAAATGCTCAACAGCAGATTGCTGAAAGTTTGGATAGATGGTTGGGTGACATGGTTGGAGTCCTTGACCATGGCATGACAATCTGCGAGTGTGAGCTGCCTGTGTTGGAACATCTGGTAGGAATGAGGCATCGGGCACGTGGACGTAGGCCTGCTACATCACCTGTTTCAGGTCTACGCGAACAAGCTACCTCACATGTCCGCTCCCATAGTGGTGGTAGCAGCAGCAGTAGTGCAGCTGGTGCTGTGCTGTCCACACCACGACACAGCAGGCCACGTAAATGTGGCCCTGAACAGTCTCAACAGGGACATGGTTCCAGTGGACAAGTGTCATCAGACAGTACCCAATATGCACCTCTGCCTGGTAGTGTCCGTGCAACCCCTGGCAGGCACAGGTCACATGTCCATGGCCGGACACTGTGAACTGTACAACCTGGCCTGTACAGTCCACAGCTGTCAATAATACCCTTGTGTAGGCCAGACACATGCCAGAACTGTGTGCGTACATACATACACACACCAGAAACATATGTAGGACACTGCAACACACACATTCATAACATCCACACATGCCCAATTTGATCAAAAGCCCTAACCCACACACATGATTTCATCCAATGGTGCAGCCTAGGCCTCTGGCAAACATTATCACCCTGTGCATATGATGATGCCTGTGCCGTATCCCTGACATCCACACCATTGGTGCAGGGACATGCTCAGATGCACAGGGTGAACAGACTAGGAAGATAAGTGTAGTTTACAATTTCTGAGTACTGTTGACAGGCAGCAGACATACCATGTACTACAGGTGTACAATGCATTTTGTATTGTTAACAGTATGTGTCTTGTGTAACAAATGTAACTGCATGTTGGTCATGATGTTCTGCTTTCCTCCTTCAGGTCTAATTGCACATGCCGGTGGATGTCAGTGTTTGCAGTTAGTGTCCCATATGTCAATGTGGACTGCTCCCAGGTATGTATGAATATACCAGCATGCACCGTGTAGCTGCCAAGTAACAGTGAAAATGTCCCATGTTCCAAACACATCTACTGATCCAAGAGCATGATAGCTGTGTATTAGGCTACTGTGGCTACAGACATGACATCCATACTGGGTGACATCACAGGTACAGTTACATGGAGTGGTGAGGTAAGAGAGCGGTCTAGCTGATTACAAGGGTAGAGACCAGTGGGAAGTGTGATGCCTCATTGGGAAGCAGTAATGCACGTTCCCATAATAGGATGCCAACACACAACTGCACCCACACACTCAGGTATTGACACACATGTATTCAGTGACACAGAAACACACCCACACACTAATGGATTCACTGACACAGTAAACACACACAGTTGCTACTGTTGAGATGAGGACCCCTGTCTATGTGCAAATCATCATTACAGTACTGTGCAGCTACATGACGCACCACAGAGAATACACATGTACAGGTAGTCAGTATGGCCTAAGATCGGGGACCTCAACACGGATAGTAGATTGCATTGCATGGATGGGGGAGGGGTCTTATCAGTTCAGTATGGTAAAATGCATCCTCACTCCAGGGAAACATACACACACACACACACACACACACACACACACACACACACACACACACACACACACACACATACACACACTGTGGCATTCACTATTGAATACACCTATGTCACGCACATACAGATACCTCATGTGTGTGAGATACACACCCCTGCCTATGTCCTGCTTTCTACATTGCAGTCTGCACAGATGTCTACATTAGTGTACAGGAGAATGAGTAACAATTGAGATGTATTTCCCACCATACATGACATATATGGACACACACGCAGCCACACATGCCAGTACTCTTAATCAAACACCTGCCTAGCTCATGATATGTATGATAGACTTACAGCAGTATTGAACATGCTACAAAGTGTACTGACGCTTCCTTTGGCAACAGTGCTGATATATGCACATGGGATGTCTTAACTGTTACAGTTGTCAAGTGATTTACCTTCGGTGTCACCCTGACTGCTGTCTATGTTGTGTGTTATGTCCTTCAATTAATTAAACCATTGCTTACTGGTTACACAGGTTATTGTAGGACTGCTTGTGACACACCTGTGAGATGTCCTCATCAAACATCCATCTGCAAAGATGCCCCACAAATTAGTTATTTCCACACATCTGGCCATACCTGAGGTACATATTTCCATACATTCAGCATATCACCATATACAGTTGGCAATGTTGCGGCTGCATTGCAACTGCATGATGTACTAAGATACATGTCACCTGCATACATCAGCAACTGCACACGCATGGTATCTGAACGCACACCACTACATGTACATGTGTGTAGGTCCTACAATCCTGTCATTTGGGCATGTTTGTAGGCATTGCAATTGGTGGACATGTGTAATGACATACATGACACATAGACTGTTGTATGATATGATAGGTGTAATGGGTGACTGGCACAGAGAGAATGTTACCTCTGTCAACATTGATATCACACCTTATGTACTGTTAGCATTCAGCAGCCATGGACCTACATTCCATGTGCATGTGTGTAATGGCTGTAGCCACCTGTCTGCACAAAGGACAATAACAGCTATGCTATTTACATGTATGTTATGTGTGTGTGGCATGTACATATCCAGGGCAGGTACATGTATGTCATATCCAAACATGAGAGTGTGTACTGGTGTACAGCAACAGTCATCTGCTAATGCTGTAAATAACCAAGGGCCCCTGTTATGTGTACAGCTGACCTGGTTACAGACAGTGGTATCACTGCATTGCATAACACATGATGCAACTGTGTCAGTACATGGGTACTCTCTACAGTTGATGTAGAGCTTGGTACAGTCCACTGGTCAAGGGTCACATTGTGGTGTACTCTTATATGTCCTACAACATGTATGGATGTGTGTTGGTGGTCCGAGAGCATGGTGGTGTCTGAGGTTTACATCCTAGAATGCAGCATTTGACACTGTGTCCTGCACCTGACTCATTTGTGATGCCTTTCGTGGGGGTACCGGTCAGTACATGTGAGTGACCTCTATGTATGTGGTGACACCACCACCTGGAGCGGACCGCACCTGTGTTATGGCCCATATGTCTGGTTCTGAGGTATATGGTGGTAGTGCTATTGTGCACTACAGAGCCTTCAGACAGGTGTTCCTCACTGCACAGATGTCAGTACTCCCCATTGTTGGATGTACAGTGAGAAGCTGTGATTATGGACGCTACACATCTAGCACTGGTTAGCATAAACATACAATGCAGTTGTCCTCTAGGTGTTAGGGTGTTATCCTGTGTTTAGGACATTTGCCTTGGAATGGCACTATATGGGCAGATGAGACTTGGGTATTATCCCCACTCCCTTGAATCATGGATGCATGTACTATGTCTCAAAAGCCTGTCTACTGTCAGTCATGTCATCCCAGAATGAAAAACACTGGACAACCTCATACTTACAGCAGGACATTGGCTCATTGTGTTGGTCAAGCAGTTGCCACTCCTAGCAAGGCTCATTGTGTTGGTCAAGCAGTTTCCACTCCTAGCAAGACATCTCTGCGAGTGGTGGTAATGTGCTTGGTATAAGATGGTACATCTAAGGTGATGGACAGCAGCAGACATTGTGTAAAAGACCGGTGTCAGATATATGTAGAGCAGCATTCCTGCTAACAATGACAACTACTAACACCAGAGCCCATTACAATGTGTTCTTTACGTCTACTGTAATAGCATGGCCACTGTGACCTTCCGTGTTTAGAATCAGAGTACATCCCAGACAGCCCTGTGCTACTAAGTGTATGAGCATGCCCAGTATAACCTTGGGTAGATGGACACATAGTGCATTCCGAACAGCCCTGTGCTACTAAGTGTGTGAGCATTCCCAGTGACACCTTGTGTTGGTTATGTGCCTCTGTGTATGGGCATGGCCATTGTAACCCTGTATAGTGATAGTAGTCATCCATTCCACAGATGGGCATACTCCAGGTCAGGATGGATTCCTACTTTAAACATACAGGTTCACAGGTATGTACATCTTACCTGCCAGCATCCCTGTTGATGTCCACATTCCTAGAAGGTCATAATGACAATGACACACACTCCTGACCTCTGGTTACAGCTTCTTACATTTGGTTAGCCTCTACATTGCTTTACCAGTGCAATACTCGTATACTGGTAGCCAAACACGCTTACACCCGCTCGCTCCTGCACTTGCAAATGCACCGACATTGGTGCTTGCATCTGCCACTCACACTCCTGGGGGGAGCGGGGACCACAATATTACCTTGTGATGCCTATTACATCGGACTATATGACTACAGTATCGGGAATGGCTGCCCATTAGGCGACGGAATGGCGTTCGACTGTACAGAATCAGTGGCCTGTCCAGTGAATTAATCATATAATTTGTGTGTTCCTCATACAATTTGCTCCCATCTGGCTGATACATGGGAACCAAGACTCTTTAATACAGACAAGTAATTGGGTTTTGGGAGCCACGTCTGTCAGCCGAATCATGCTACCGCATACCTATTATAGGTTTGCCACCTTTTCAATTGGCCAAGGTGGGACTTTAGGGTTAACATCTGTCCCATTTTGCGAGGGACAGTCCCTCTTTAGGCAGTTGTGTCCTGCGAAAATAATCAAGACGTAGCAAATGTCCTGAGATTACAGGACAATATTATATCGTAAGTTTCTTTAATAGTTGCGTAAAACATTTATTTTATATATGAAACTTCTATATGTTATGTGAAATAGCATAAGCAATTCAAATGTTACTAGAATAAGCTGTTATTTGTGCAAATAAGTAAAATTTTGTACTATGCATGGCTGTAGGTATGTTTTGTCCTGGAAAGTCTGACATTTCTACAGAACATGTCCCACTTTGGGCATTTGAAAAGGTGGCAACCCTATAGGACCTTTATGTAGAGACGTCATATTTTGCAGGGCAAAACATACCCACAGCCAGTACAAAAGAGAATACTTCACTGTTTTGCCTAATTAAAAGGTTATTCTTGTAGCATTATAGTTGCTTATACTGTTTCTTATAACATTTAAATGT
>NC_056732.1:890930727-890963227 GCF_019279795.1 Protopterus annectens | reverse complement strand
TAGGACATATTTTTGTCATTAAATCTCAGGACATCTGTCATTTGACACTAAGTGTACAGGACACAACTTGTCAAAGGGGACTGTCCCTCGCAAAGTGGGACAGATGGTTACTCAATATTTAAATATATATATATATATATATATATATATATATATATATATATATATATATATATATATATATTTATATATAATATATATGTGTGTGTGTGTGTGTGTGTGTGTGTGTACGTACACATGCATACACATCTATATGATTTAATTACTTTGATCATACTGTTGAATGACTGTGCTGTCTGCTATGTTTGTGATAACATCGAAGTTAGGTATAACTGCCGTGGTTTAGTGGTGAATCACATTGATTGTAATGTGTAGGGTCCTGGCATTGGGCCTGGCCGACATGGTATATTGTGTTGCTGGGCGGAAGAAGGGCCGTTGGACAAAGGGTGAGTACAACACTTTTCAGCTGTGGTTTTCCATTTAACCGCCGATTCACGTCACGCAAAATCCTTCTACATTCTTACTGTGATATGTCACCACAGTTCACATTTCATTGGTATTATATCATTATACAGCATAAAATTAGCAAGATATGCTCATATACCGATTACGCATCATAAATGGTGTGTGCTGCAGTCGAACCAGCAACATCTGCTCGATAGTCGGATGCTCTACCCACTACACTATTGGTGGTCTGCTTCATTTATATGTATACCCATGGTTCATAGTTACCCGAACACATGCCTCAACACTTCACTAACACAGCAGGCATCCATTCTTGTGTTGGAAAACCACACTACTACACATGCGCCATTCCCTACTGCTCTGGACCCGTGCCGCATGTTGACTCACTTAAAGTATATTCAGACCTCCAAAGCCTATATTCCTGGCACATACGTGTATTTGATTGTCAGAGTGTTCATGTGGTCATCTGGGTTTAGGCTTGTCTGACTGGGGACCTGGACTGCCCTGTACCTAGTTGAAAGTCAGACGTACCTCGGGGACATAGTTAGCTCCACTTTTAGCGTCCTACCTGTGGTTGGGAATGCAGAGGTGTGCTCACCTCTGGCCAACCTGATATAACAGCACTAAATATTACGGGGGGTTCCACTGCTGTTTCCCTTCACATTCATTATGACTGCTATATTGTGACCATGAGCTTTTGGGGCCCTGCACATATTTTGTCCCACCTCGTTTATTCACAGGCTCTCCCACCATGTAATATTTGCACATACGTGCCTTTTCTTGGGTTATTGATTATGGCCATTTGCACTTTACAATTTTCGGTGGCCCCAGCATGGACTATATTCCGTCTGTGTGTAAAGTAGACTTAGCAATTCAACGATGTTACTCCCACTGGTAAAACCCTTCCTGTGGTGTGAGTAGCGGTGCTCTGCTCACTCCTGGGTAGCTTTTATGACATACGCTGACAGCACTATATAATACCATATTTGCTCTTGATTCCCTTCACATCCCTTGTGTATGCTTTATTGTTACGATGTTCATTCTTCATATATATATATATATATATATATATATATATATATATATATATATATTTCTTGTATGTAAATATATATCTATACACACATATATATGTGTGTTTGTGTGTGTGTGTGTGTGTGTGTGTGTATATATATATATATATATATATATATATATATACATACATATATATATATATATATATATATATATATATATATATATATATATATATGTATATTACATCTGTGCATACAAAATTACATTTCCTATGCTGGTTGCTGCTTACACCCGTGCAAGCGCACTCACCTATCGTTACTGTGCGTTACAAATGTTTACTGCCACTTATTTTATGTTTACTTGTGCTTTATTCATTATGACAGTACCACTTTGACTGAAGGGATCTGGTTAATAGTCCCATGCGATACACACATTCACTTTTACATGTTTAAATGTTGGCCATACAGCAGAGCAACATTCATTCCACAAGGAAAATGATATGTGCTATAGTCGAATTTGAAACGTGAATGCCTGTTCGTTAGGTGGATGCTCCAACCACTACACTATTGGTTTTCTGCTTCATTTATATGTATACCCATGGTTCATAGTTACCCAAACACACACCTCAACACTTCACTTACACAGCAGGCATCCATTTTCCTGTTGGGAAAACCACACTACTACACATGCGCCATTCCCTACTGCTCTGGACCAGTGCCGCATGTTGACTCACTCTGAGTATATTCAGACCTCCAAAGCCTATAGTCCTGGCACATATGTGTGTTTGATTGTCAGGGTGATTACCTGGGTTTAGGTTTGTTCTATTGTGAACTCTGATAGTCCTGTACCTGTTTTAAAGTCATATTTAGCAGGTGGATAAGGTTATTCTCACTGTTAGCATCCTACGTGTGGTTAGAGATGCAGGAATGTTGGCCAACTCTGGCCAGCTTAATATGTCAGCACTAGGTAATACGGGTGTTCCACTGCTATATTCCTTCGCATTCATTATGAATGCTTTCTTGTTCCCATGTTTGTTCTGTATATATATGTATATATATATATATATATATATATATATATATATATATATATATATAAATATATATATACCTATATGGTTGCCACCCTTTCAAATGGCCAAAGTGGGACATATTTGGTACAAAGGTTAAGATTTTGCATGCCGACACATACCCACAGCCAGTACAAAGGATAGAACCTTACGTTTATGCCTAACTGACAGCTTATTCTTGTAGCATTTTAGCTGCGTATTCAGTTTCTTATGACATTTAGGTGTTTCATATACAGAATAACTGTTTTATAGGTTCATAGGTTCATAGGTTCATACTAGGCTATCTGCCCTAGGGCATTTATAAGCCTAGCCAGAATGTGTTTGGCTTTCGCCACCCATTTTAAATTTATTTTGCTATGCCCTTTTTCGAGGTTAGTATACTGTGCCTCTGTCTAACAGTGACATAGAAGTGATACCCGGGGTAAACCTACGATCTCCCATCCACTCATCAAGATTCCTCTTGAAGAGAGTCAATGAGGGACTCTGCCTAATCTGGACTGGGATTTCATTCCAGAGTGAAGGGAGCCTCTGGGTTATGAATCTGTCCCTCCAGCATGTCCTATTTATTTCAGTGCTGAGGTTCAAGTCTCTCGAGCGCGTAGCTCAATGGGATTTGGATTTTCTGAGGTGCAGCATGTCCATTAATTCCGGGTTGGACATGGCTTTATACGTCACGCACAGATCGCCTCTGAACACGTGGTATGCCACTGAGTAGAGCTGGAGTTTCTTTAACCGGGCAGCATATGGCATCTGTTTGAGCCCTTTGATCCTCTTGGTGAGGTACTTTTGGGGTCTTTCCAGTTGCTGCAGGTGTCTGGTAAGGTACATCCCAAAAGGGGCATTGTACTCAATTATGGGCCTGATGAGGGATGAGTAAAGAGGCATGATGACGTCCCCTGATCTAGATGTGAATCCCTTCATGATTAGGTGGGCTATATAAAATGTTTTTCTAACCACTTTGGCCATGTGGTTGTCAAATGAGAGATTGCTATCAACTTGGGTCCCCAGGTCCCTAATTACTTCTTCTGTACTTAATGGATTACCACCTATGTGGTAATTTGTGGGCACTTTGTTTTGCCAAAGGGGATGACTATACACTTTTGGCATTTAGCTTGAGGCCATGGCTCTGGCACCAGTTGTCTGTTTCTATGAGGCCCTTTTGGAGGATGCTTGTGTCAGCTGGAAAGTCGATTATGGCGCCCAGTTTGCAGTCATCTGCGAACTTGGTCAGCCACAGTCCTTCCGTGTTGGCCTGTACCTCCGAGAAATATATACCGAACAAGAGAGGTCCCAGGACTGAGCCTTGTGGGACACCACTTGTAACTGGTTTGGAGACTGACATGGCTCCAGCAATTCTAACCATGTGGGTTCTGTCCTTGAGCCACTTTGCAATCCATCTAGTGACATAGGGGTTTATATTTAAGTTGGTGAGCTTATCTATAATGCCCGAGTGGGGTATTGTATCGAAGGCTTTTGCGAGGTCCAGGTAGGCTGTGTGGACCACCTTCCCTTGTCAATGGCCTTGGTGACTGTTTCAAAGAAATCAACCAGGTTTAAGAGGCAGGATCTGCCCTTAACAAAGCCGAACTGGGCAGGATCCAGTGTTTGTAGGTCCCCAATATCTTTATTTATGAGGTCCATGATGATCCTTTCCATAGCTTTGCAGACCAAGCTAGTCAGGCTTATGGGGCGATAGTTTCCAGGATCCGTTGAGGCACCACCTTTATGGAGAGGGACCACTGTTGCTGTACGCCACTCTTTGGGCACATATCCTGTAGTAAGGCTGAGATTGAACAGTAGTTTTATGTTTGGGTTTAGCTCTTCTTGGAGTTCATGTAGGACGCAGCCTGGGACACCGTCTGGTCCCATTGATGCTGTGTTTTTTGCTTTGGAGAGGGCTCTTACCTGAGCATCTGAGATGTCAGGGGGGCAGCACTCTGCTGGGATAGATATTTGCCCTTTTGGTGGGGGGGGGGAGAAGTTTGCACTGAACCTGTCATCTAGGATGTTGGCAATGTCTGTGGGTTTGGTGTATTTTTTGTCATTTTGGACTAATTCTGAGCATATCTGGGAATTACCACCCAGGTTCCTAACATAACTAAAGAAAGCCTTGTGATTATCCTTAGTGTCCTGTGCAATTTTTCTCTCGAAGCTGGCCTTAGACAATTTTATATGTGCCCGTAGTTTTTTGCTAATACTGATCAGTGATGCCTTCCCTTTTTGGGATTTTGCTCTATCATTTAGTAGCTTCCTTCTTCTATTGTATAGTTTGTTTATGGCTGGGGTCCACCAGACAGGACGTCTGCCTTTGGAGGATTGGGTCTTGGTTTTATTTGGGATCGCATGATCCATGCATTCCTGAAGGTGTTCATAGAATGCGTTTATAAAGGATTCTGCGGTCTGGGCCGTATTTTCCACAGGCCCGGGGCTTTGAAGGATTCCACCTCAGTTTTGAGGAGTGTGAAATTTGCTTTAGAGGAAGTTTTTCACTGTGGTTTTCTGGGCAGGGGGTGGGGTCGGGATGTGAATATCCAGTGAGATTAGTTTATGGTCTGATCTTACCAGTGAGGAATACACTTCTGGTCTGGAGCATAGAGTCCCCATGTTGGTGATGATCAGGTCCAGTATGTTTTCCCCTCTTGTGGGAGTGGTAACAAGTTGTTCCATAGCATTTGAGTTTATAAATTCTAGGAACCTTTGGGATAGGGTGTTGGAGCTAGAGTAATGCTCCCAGTCTATGTTTGGGTAGTTGAAGTCGCCCAATATAATGGTGTTTGGAGAGACCTTCATATTTTCCAGTGTTCTCAGGAAGGCCGAGTGGGGTTCCTGGGTTTGGGAGGGTGGTCTGTAGCAGGCTATAAACTGGAAGGCAGTTTTACCCACTGTTAGTTGCGCATGGATAGTCTCTGATGCTTCGTGCTTTGCCACCAACCTGGAGGTGTGGGTATCTTTGATGAATATCGATACTCCCCCTCCTTTTGTGGTCCGGTCCAAGTTTTGGGGCCGAAAAGCATGGTATGAGGTATAACCTGGTAGTGCTGGGGTGCTCTCGGGAGCCCTGAACCAGGTTTCTGTTACTGCACAGATATCGATGTTCTCCATGCTAAGGAGAGTTACGAGTGCACGCATCTTGAGGTTTAGACTTCTGGCGTTGAGTAGCATTACTTTTAGTTTCTTATCCCTTGTGATACCTATAAAGGTGGGTTTGTCTTTTGAGCCTTGCCTAAAAAAGGCACTATGGGGGTAGCAAGAGCCTTTGCCAATATCCGAAAGCCCAGGGGTGACAGGTGCAAGCTGTCCCTAGCGAAGCATCGTGGCTTGTCGAGCATATCATCCCAAGCTGACAGGCATTGGATCCCCTTTGAATGACACCAGTACTTAAGCCAATTGTTGAAATTGATCATCTTGTCTTCATATTGTGGCATCATTCTTGGTGAGGGTAAGATGCTACTCAAGGTCAGGGTCATACCGGCCTGGGCTACATGCTCAGAGAGCTCCTTTATGTCTCTTTTCATGTAGTCCAGGGAGGTACGTCTCAGGTCATTCACACCAGCATGGACAATGACTGAGTTATATTTGTACTTGCCTTGGAGTGACCTGAGTGCTTGTGTTATGTGGCGTATCCTAGCGCCCAACAGGCTGCTCACTGTGACCCTCTCCTTGTTCAGCCTAGTGAGCGGGACGTCAGTGTGCCTGACAATAGAGTCACCTATTACAAGTGTATCAGGTGTGTTGTTTAGTCTTAAGGGCTGTGACTGTTCAGCACACTGGCTTTGTGAGATATGTGTTGCACGTGTTTTGTTTTGGGGTAGCGGCTGCTTGGGTGTCTGCTTTGGAGATCTCTGCTGCTTCGGCAGATCTTTATTTAGAGCCTCCGAGTATGTTTTTGTGTGATTATGTGTTTAGTTTGCTGTCGTGGTAGGTCTATGTGAGACTAGAATTGTAGTGAGTGTGGTTTCCTTCTCCTCCTGACTGGTTATGCCAGTACTGAGTTGAGAGAGCTTAGCCTCCAGTTTGGCTATATGGTTGCATCTCTCACATGTGTTGGAATTTGTTATGAGGAGGAGAGGGTTGTCTGTGTACATGAGGCAGTTGTAACATTGCCTCAAGATTCCCAGATTCACCAGCTGGACCGGAGAGGAGATTGACAACTGACCTTTGGACATGCTAGAATAATATTGGGAATTCCTTAATAATTGAAGACCAGGGCCAGTGGGGAGTGAGGGTGTAGTGCTTTTAATTTTTAGTGCTGACTTATATAATTGCTTTAGTGAGCAAGTGCCAGGTAACTTAAGTGCAATGTGTTACAGGTAAATTAAATGCAAAAACGACAAACAGTAACTTTCTATCAAGTGAAACAAGGAAATAAGTACAGTAAGGAATGCAGATATCACTAGTGATCCACAGAAGCGCTGAGAAGCCGCGTATTAGGTGGAATTAGCGTTCCAGGGAAATAACAAGCAAACAAACAACAAGCATATAAACAAAGCTAGATTCAGCAGGCCTGGATCTAGTCTATGCTACAGCAAACAAGGTGTACCAATTTCAGTAAGATACAGTTCAAATATTCAGGCACTATAAACCTTTAACCAGAAATTCCCAGCTCAGAAGGGCAGAGTCCAGCCTCTTCTCCCACAAGAGTGCAGACCACAAACCTTCTTAATGTAAAATAACTGGCCTGAAGCCCAAGTGCTTAAACCAGAACTAATACACTTTAAGAATAACAGACACTGGGCTCTCAATCAGCAGTTCTCAACTTAGAAGGATGAAAGCTACCTGTCCTGCCACCACAGTGCATGCCACAAACCTTCCTAATGTAAAACAACTGGTCTGAAGCCCAAGTGCTTAATCCAAAAGACTTAGAATGATAGCTACACTTTAATCAAGTTACTACCAAGCAGTAATAAATACAATTGAATACTTTATGCAACTATTACATAAATATAGGACATATTTTTGTCATTAAATCTCAGGACATCTGCCATTTGACACTAAGTGTACAGGACACAACTTGCCAAAGGGGACTGTCTCTTGCAAAGTGGGACAGGTGTTTACCCAATATGTATATATATATATATATATATATATATATATATATATATATATATATATATATATATATATATATATGTGTGTGTGTGTGTGTGTGTACGTAAGCATGCATATACAGCTATATGATTTAATTACTTTGATCATACTGTTGAATGACTGTGCTGTCTGCTATGTTTGTGATAACATCGACGTTAGGTATAACTGCTGTGGCTTAGTAGTAAATCACATTGATTGTAATGTGTAGGGTCCTGGCATCAGGCCTGGCCGACGCGGTATATCGTGTTGCTGGGCGGAA
Organism: Protopterus annectens; assembly: GCF_019279795.1. Taxonomy (NCBI): domain Eukaryota; kingdom Metazoa; phylum Chordata; order Ceratodontiformes; family Protopteridae; genus Protopterus; species Protopterus annectens. The sequence continues at coordinate 890,955,326 of NC_056732.1, read as the reverse complement.
CAAGGGCCATTGGACAAAGGGTGAGTACAACACTTTTCAGCTGTGGTTTTCCAATTAACCGCCGATTCACATCATGCAAAATCCTTCTACATTCTTACTGTGATATGTCACCGCAGTTCACATTTCATTGGTATTATATTGTTATACAGCATAACATTAGCAAGATATGCTCGTATACGGATTACGTGTCACAAATGGTGTTTGCTGCAGTCAAACTGGCAACATCTGCTCGATAGTCAGATGCTCTAACCACTGCACTATTGGTGTCCTGCTTCATTTATATGTATACCCATGGTTCATAGTTACCCGAACACATGCCTCAACACTTCACTAACACAGCGGGCATCCATTTTCCTGTTGGAATACCACACTACTACACATGCGCCATTCCCTATTGCTCTGGACCCGTGTCACATTTTGACTCACTTAAAGTATATTCAGACCTCCAAAGCCTATAGTCCTGGCACAAAGGTGTATTTGATTGTCAGGGTGTTCATGTGGTCATCCGGGCTTAGGCTTGTCCGACTGCAGACCAGGACTGCTCTGTACCTAGTTGAAAGTCAGACTTAGCACGGGGACATAGTTAGTTCCACTTTTAGCATCCTACCTGTGGTTGGGGATGCAGAGGTGTACTCACCTCTGGCCAACCTGATATAACAGCACTAAATATTATGGGGGGTTCCACTGCTGTTTAGGGTTGCCACCTTTTCAAGTGGCCAAAGTGGGGCAGTTTCGGGACACACATCAGCTTTTACAGGCCGACACCTACCCACTGTCAGTAGAAGGTTTAGAACTTTACTTTACTTTTTTACCTAAATGAAAGCTTATTCTTGTAGCAGTTTAGTTGCATATTCTGTTTCTTGTAACATTTAAGTATTTTACATACAGAAATAACTATTTTATGCAACTGTTACATTAAATATGGGACATAATTATTTCCTACAATCTCAGGACATTTGCCATTCTATTGTTTTTGGTCAGGACACAACTGCCCAAAATGGGACTGTCCCTCGCAAAATGGGACAGGTGGTAACCCTACTTACATCTGCTTTAAACTACCTTAATCACCCTATATCTGACTGCCACTATGTGAATGTGAAAGGTATATATTCCTGATAATGCACGTGGGGAGATGTGCATCACGGTCAGGTGTTTAATCCCGGGTTGTAGGTTCTGCAGGACTGGCTGGAGGCTGAGCAAGGTTGTGGACAACTACTGCTCATACAACTTTAGTCCAGATGTCTACAGGAATGGACATCGTGTCGTGACACCAAGTCTAATGTTTAGAACAGATACTTATCCCATGAGGGATATCCAAAAATTGTGGGGACTAATGACCTCGATTCTTTTGGCTTTATGAAAATGAGGTAGGGTTGTGCATGCAAGAGATAAATAGTTTGCAATCCTGAGACTGCCTAGTGTGAGACTGCCTACGAGATATGAGCAGGTGTCACTATGTGCAGATATGGCTGCGCCAAGCTAGCAGCCCGAGTATGGGTGGTTTTGGTGGACGTTCAGGAAGGGGGGGGGAATGCTGTTGAGGGGATGATGGGTATTCAATTATGTATCCAGGTGTGTTTGGGTTGGATGGCTCAGTTCAGGCCAGACCATTATGTGGGTGTGAGCTGGTAACGTTTCTGTAAATGTGTATCGCACATTTTAATGTTTTTATGTTTGTGGGATTCTTTCTACAGTATGGCCTGTCAAGTTGTATTGCGGATGTGAATGTTTGTTCTGATTCACCCACTTCTCCCTTGTACACCTCCAGTTCACCTATTGTGCATCCTACCCAGTCTCCCCTTGTCGAATTATTACATTACCCGTCACCCCCCACACCCATATTACACACACACCATCCATGCCTTCTCTGGTTGATGGCCCATGGCACAGACAACAGAACACATATTGTACACTACATATCGCTGGTACCAATACGGTTGTGAGGACGACCCTAGCATTTTTGATCTTCCACATGCTGTACTTCACGCACATAGGTACACACAAATACTTATCTTTCATGGCATGGTAGGTAGGCTTGGGTAATACCCATTCATCTTTGAGCTGTCCAGAAAAGGACAACTTGAACCGTGAATGGGCAGATATTAAGCGAATGCTCTGACTATTGGTAGGGTTGCCACCTTTTCATATGACCAAAATGGGACATTTTCGGGATACACATCAGATTTTACAGCCCAACACATACCCACGGTCAGTACAAAGGATAGTACTTTAGTTTTATGCCTAAATGAAAGCTTATTCACGCCAATCGAACTTATTTATCATCTCAACTCCCACCCACAACCCACATACCCTCTAATCCTTCACAACTCTCCACTCATTCACCTTTATTAGTCACTAAATAATTCATTTACCTACACCTCTCTTACTACCACATCTACTTTTACAACAACTAAATAACCTTAAATAGCCCCTCTTCACAATGTTTCCAAAACCCTCATTATTACTAACTCTACTCCTTATCTTAACCTATCTTTACTACCTCACCCAGCCCAGTTATTCCTACCACTCCCAACACTTCCATGTAACTAACCATCTTATCTCTTCTCTCTCACACCCAAACACTCCAATTTCACCACACCTGTGCCCTCTAGAAAACCATTTACTTTTTCCATATAAACTTATCACCTCTCAAAAATGCTCTACACACATAGTTGTTTCCAAATCCTACCAAATCATAAGAGAACCAAATCTATTCTCTAAACTATCCAACTATTTCTCCAAACTATTCCGATATTTCATTAGCAACCTTTTATCTGGTGACATCCATCCTAACCCAGGTCCTACCTCCTCATCCAGTTCAGGCAAATCCTTACTACTTACCTCCTTAAACTCCCAAAGTATAGTTAGCAAAATCCCTAACCTCCATGCCTGGTTGATACACAATAAACCTGACATCCTATCTATCTCAGAAACATGGCTAAAGCCCCATATAAAAGACTGAAATAATTCCACCAAACTATTCTATCATTAGAAAAGACAGGTCCCACAAGAAAGGTGGAGGAGTAGCTCTCCTCTACTCATCCTCCATGTCAGTTACACCTTATAACAAACCTACTCCTCAATTTAACAACGCTGAACTACTCATAACTCTACTTCAAATTAACAAACACAAACACATATGTATCATTTCCCTCTATATCCCCCCAGGGGATAATATTTCCATACTCGAAGACATCCTCTCCTGGCTCACCAACAACATTAGCAATGAAACAATAATCTTAGGTGATGTGAATATCAACTGGGCCTCAATCCAGTCTCCCACACACCCACTCAATGTCAACCTATATAATTTTTCACAACTTATCACCTCTATAACACACCCCTCAAAATACCTTTCCAACGGCAGCATCCTGGATTGGATCTTAGTCTCTCATCCCCATTATTACTCAAACAATGGTACTCTCCCTGATCCTCTTAGTGACCACCTACCCATCTACACCTACCAATTCCCCTTACTGCTAGATCGCACCCACAATTATATTACCTTACGTAACCAAAAAAACTTCAACCCATCGACCTTTGTTAACTCCCTAAAAGCAATAAACTGGAACTGTCTAAAAACCTTACCTTTAGATAATGCAGTTGCCCACTTCAACACAACTTTCTTAAATATACTAGACTTCCTTGCTCCACTAAGAACAAATAGAATAAAAATTAAAACCACCCCTTGGCTTACCAAAAACACACTAGCTACAATGCGGCAAAGAGATAAAGTTTGGGCACACTATCAGAAAAATAAGTCCCCTCACCCTTAATGAATATAAAATACTTAGAAACAGGGTAAAAAAGCTCATCATCCATGATCGACAACATTACTTTTCTATACTCCAAAACAATAACAAAACAAATCCTCAGAAATTCTGGAAAGGTGTCTCCACTCTACTTAATCCCAGTAAACCTGTCACCCCCACCCCAGACCCTAATGCCCCAGATGCCGACTTAGCTACTCAATTCAACTCTTTTTTCATTGATTCTATTTTAAAATTAACCTCTTCTTTCTCTAACAACACTTTCGCCAACTCACCCCCATCCATCCCAAACAACACCCCACCCTGCACTACTACCACTCCCCCTCTCACATCTACTAACGCTGTACCATCTACCTCTACTCCTACTCTCACTTCCTCCACATCTTCTTCACCCACTAATACCCCCTTTCCACACTCCCCACCATTCACACTAAGACCCATACCCACTTCTACTATACAAAAACTCCTTCAGAAACTAAAACCTAGCACTAATGCTCCTGATAACATCCCCTCCTATTTTCTTAGCATATCTGCTGAAGCAACTGCCTACCCCATTAGCATACTAATCAATCGCTCTATCCAAGAAGGCATAGTTCCCCAAATCTGGAAAAAAGCCTTCATCATACCTTTACATAAGGGTGGTAACAATAACAATGTTAATAACTTTCACCCCATCGCTATCCTCTCTCCCATCACTAAACTCCTGGAAAAATGTATTCGACTACAACTACTTCCTTATCTCTTAGATAACCACCTGCTAACTCCCACACAACATGGATTCAGACCCAATCACAGTACTATGACAGCACTCCTCTCCTTCCTTGAAACTGTAAATAAAGCCCGGGACTCGGGCCTTATTGTCTCTACCCTTCTACTCGACCTCTCTAAAGCCTTTGATACTATCTCACACAGGCTGCTTCTAACCAAACTTGCAAAACTTAACCTATCTCCCTCATCACTGAACTGGTTCTCCAGCTACTTAACCAATAGATATCAAATAGTAAAATGGAAAAAGGCAACCTCCTCATTCCTTAATACCCAAATCGGAGTTCCCCAAGGCTCCATATTAGGACCCCTCCTCTTCGACATATTTATAAATGATTTCCATACCGCTATCCCTCTCTCCAATATCATCCAATATGCAGATGATTCTATCATTATCTGCTCTGCCACATCTATCCCCTCCCTCCTAAAACTAACCCATGATGCTTTTTCAACCACTGAGCAATGGATGAAAAGTAATCACTTGGCACTAAATGCCTCTAAAACCAAGTTAATGATTTTCACCCCTTCTAAAGTCAACTCTATCAATATAAACACCTTCTCTATTACTAGTCAAAATAACATTCCTCTGGAGCTAGTGTCAGAGACCAAACTACTTGGAGTCCAAATTGACAACCAACTAAAATTCAACTCCCATCTACAACTAAATATCAAAAAAAACCATCAAAAAATTGGTATGCTTTATCGGCAAAAGTACTTCCTTACAACTGCCACTAAAATCACTCTTTCCACTTCCTTTCTTATTCCTTCCCTTCTCTATGGAGCCCCTCTTCTAACTAATCTGCAAACATCTTTAAAAACACAGCTCTCCTCCTGTTACAACAAAATTGCCAGGTTTGCTACCAGCCAAAAGTCTTCTACCCACCATTGTTCCTCTCTCCAACAACTAAAATGGCTAGAACTACCCCAACATCTCACCTATACTCAACTGTCCCTCGCTCATAAGCTCATTTTCAACCCCTCCCTTTGTCCCTCCCTGTCCACTGTCTTTAAACTGTACCTTCCTGATAGAGTATTAAGGTCCAACAACCAAAATCTACTTGAAATATATAAACCTACTCGTCCCCCAGGCAAAAATCTTCTATCACATGGCCTTGCACGCCTCTGGAACTCCCTACCTCCATCCATTCGTACCACCTCTAACCATTTTAATTTCAAAAAATCTCTTCATTCTTACCTAGCATTACAGTGGGAATGCTCCTGCTTCCACCCCATATAACAAACACTAAAATTCACAAGTCCTCCTAACTCTAGCACTCTCATTAAATTTAGGGCATCTGCTAGAATACTGTCTTGAGATTCTGCAAGAATACTGACTCTTAACTTGTACCAAACTCTCATTTTAACTTTGTACACCCCTTATAATGTGTATTTGATACAAGTTTCATTAATTGTCAACTTATTTGTAATGTTTGTTTATAATATGGATTTCCTGCTTGAATTGTTACAATGTATAATGCATTTGTATTGTTTGTTTTAATTTGTATTCCTGCTTGAATTGTTACAATGTATAATCATCTCTAATAACCTAATGTAACATTATTTTGTCTGGAGCTTTTCTCCCCAGGACTCCATTGAAAACGGGTTCATCTTGGCCCAATGGACTATCCTGGTAAACCAACTGCAAATAAATAAATAAATAAATAAATAAATAAATAAATAAATAAATAAATATTGTTGTAGCAGTTTAGTTGCTTATTCTGTTTCATTTAGTTGCTTATTCTGTTTCTTGTAACATTTAGGCATTTTACATATGGAAATAAGTACTGTATGGAACTATTACAGAAAATATGGGACATAATTATGTCCTACAATCGCAGGACATTTAACATTTATAATGGTTTTGGTATGGACACAACAGTCCAGAGGGGGACTGTCCATCACAATGTGAGACAGGTGGTAACCCTAACCATTGGGCTATGCTTAGCAAATGGCAGCAGCATGCTAACATGCTGCATTTCGCTTTGACTTGGTATAACTATCAACACTACAATGGAATACGGGCACGGGGTTTTAAATGTCATTTGTTCGAGTGACGGGGACTCACTATTCAGCTACGGGCCTTTGTGTTCACTTTTTATTTTGGTGTTCACAAACTGTATTGTATGCTTTGCATACATTTCAGTATCCATGGACAATGACAGGAGTGATTATTATTTGAGGCAGGCTGTACTAGTCAGCATTTTAGGTTGTGTGTATGCAGCCAATATGTTCACGCCTCCATGCAGTGCTTAGACATGCCCCCTGCACTAATGCATGTTTCCTATGCACGTGGATGTTGCAGCAGCGTGCCTTCATTAATATGTATGTGATACTGCTGCACCATATCTACGATGTACGGTCAGCGCAAGGCTAACTCCGTCCTTGCACCGAGCTTCATGAATCCCGGGGCATGTCTTTGAACTGGTTTGTGCTTGTTTGCTCAAAGCTGCAGTGAGTTAGGCCTTCTGCCCTTGCTCTACTGTTTTCCAAATACCTTCTGAGAGACTACAAATGATAAGTGCTAATTTTCAACTGTTTTCTTCACTTGTTGTTAAATAAAGCAATATTTGCTGAATATCTGTTTAGTTAAATTGTGCAACTGTATCTTACTGCATTTTTAGATTGTCTGCTAATTGAATTCCTCCTATAACTGTAATTACTATTCATCTGCTTGTTTTATTCATTTTGCTTGTTTGCTGCACTTGAAAATCACTAGCAGTGACTAGGTTCAGTTTTTTTTTTCTGAATCTAGTACTGTTTGTGATTTTTGCAGCTTGTAAAACAGTTAATCTTTTGTCTGGAGAGGCCCCCTATGCCCTTGTGTCAGGAAAGTACAGTTTGGACTGATATAGCTAGAGTTACTTTTGCAGGGCTCCATTTAGGGTATTTTGATTGGATAATTTGAACTTTGGCTGTTTCCTGTTTTTCTGCTTTAAAAAGCCTGTGTTTAAACCGGTTTGTGCTTGTTTGCACTTGTTTGTGCATTGTGCAGCATAGCACATTACTGTGCAGAAGGATTGCCAGTTACAGATGCTTGCTCTCTAGCCTTGCAAATATTACCTAAACTGGAGCTCTTTGTGCATAAACCTACTAATACCTTCCCCTGCTGTATCCTCTCTTCAGCTGTGATAGCCAAACCAAGATTATTCATAGGACTATGAACTGTCAGTCTCCCTCCTTTTCTCCTACCAGCTTTGTTGACATGAGTCTGCTGAGGAAGTGTAGCAACTGCCTCATGTACACTGACAACCCCCTACTTCTAAATAATTCCTGTATCATTTGCGAGAGATACACCTACATTATGAATCTGGAATCACAGCTTTCCCACACAATAGACAGCAATACAGAGTGGGTTGTCAGCCCACCTACCTCAACTCCTACTCATGACACACAGCATTCATATAGACTACCATGTGCAGAGGTACTCACAAATATCTACCTAAACACCAGAGACCTCCAAACACATACATACTAAACCAACCATAACACCCAAAACACACAATACACATTATGACACAAGCTCAAGTGTCTCACCATCAAAGCCAATAGGGCAATGCAAATCCATTCTGAATAACTTAGTCATAAGAAGACTCTACAGTGAGATACACAGACACCCCACTTACAAGGCTGAACAAGGAGAAAACCGCAGTCAGCTGTCTTTCTGGTGCCAGGATTCATCAGATCATGTAGGCACTCAAATCTGTCAACAAGTGCCATTATGGTTTGGACATAGTACATGTCGGTGTGAATAACTTGAGATGTACCTCCCTGGACTACAAGAAAAGAGAAATGTTTGAGCTCTCTGGTTATGTGTCATAGGCAGGTATGCCCTAGCCTTGAACAGCATATTACCCTCTCCTCGGATGATATCACAATAGAAACAGAAAATCATTGACTTCAATAACTGGCTCAGTTTCTGGTGTCATGCTAAGGGAATCCAGTTTCAGTCAGCCTGAGATAACATGATCAATTGACCTCAATGCTTTGCCAGAGATGGTCTTCATCTGTCACCCCTGGGATTTTGGCTACTGGCAAAGGCGCTTGCCACCCTCATAGTACCTTTTTAGGCAATGTCACAAAGAGAAAATTTCTGATATAAAATGTTAATCAAAAAGCAACCTCAAGGTTATGCTGCTAAATTCTAGGAGTCTTAGCATGAAACTGCAGTAATTGGAAGCAGTCCTCACCTTGGAAGATGCTGACATCTGTGCAATCATGGATACCTGGTTCAAGGCTGTGGGGACCACCCCAGCCATACTGGGTTACACCTCCTACCACACATTCAAACCACAAACGGAAGGTGTGAAAACTAAAGGGGCAGTATATTAATATTCATTAAAGATAAATACACTTCCAGATTGATTAAACAGTATGATTCCCTGGAGACAATTCAGGTGCAACTAACTGTTGGTAAAACACCTATTCAAGTCATTGCCAGCTACAGAACCCCCTCCTTGAATCAAGACACTCACTCTGCCTACTTGGATCTACTGGAATCTATCAAGATACATCCTTATACCATGGCTCTGGGTGAGGTTAATTATGCATCCATTGACTGGGTAAATTACTTGTGCTCAAACTCACTTGCCCAAAGGTTCCTTGAGGTCATTAATGCCAATGTACTGGACCAGCTTTTGGACATCCAAACTAGGAGTGCCAACATCTTGGATCTGGTGCTTACCAATATGGGGGACCACTGTAGTACCCCCACTGTGAGGCCTTCCTTTGTCTGATATGACCAAAAATCAGTCTCATTTGTAGTAATTATCACACTGTACCCTGACCCCAGCTCAACTAAACTAAAAAACTTCTCCAAAGTAGATTATATTCTTCTGTGTGATGGTATAAATAGCTTCACTGCACATCCCCCCTCGGAACTGACAACTATGCCGAGTTATACACCAATGCTTTATACAAACACCTGTATAACACATGTTGTGACCAAACCTGATAGGACCAAAACATGCTCTTCAAGGAAGAGCAAACCTGCCGGGTGGACAACTGCCATTAACAGGCTTTACAATAAGAGGAATAAATTGTTGTCCAAAAGTAAGAGGGAGCATGTCCTAAACTGGAAACACTCCCTCCTCAGCTAAAACAAGCAAATAAGACTTCTTGTGAAGTCCTGCAAAGCAAACTACAAATCCAAAGTAGTGTTCTCAGCTAAAGACAACCATAAGGTGTCCTTCAGTTACATGTGTAGCCTAAAAGGTAGACCCAGATTTGCACAGAACTGGTAGTTAATGATACCAGATACAATGAGGCTGTGGACATAGCAGACCTGTTAGCCGACAGGTTCTGTGAAAACTTAAAATAAAATCCATTGGAACCACTAAAGCACTAAGGCTCAATAGTTCAGATAAATCTATTGCGCAACTCAAAACAATTTTACTTAAAAGCTTCTGCAGGCATACAAAATAAATTTAAAAACACATTTTAATACCTAAGGCAATTAAAAATAATCACATGACAAATCAGGCCCTCTGATGTAATTGTTTTAATAAAGGTTTTAAAAATATAGCTTCATTCAAGCCTGGCAGAATATGAACTTTCAGCCTTAATATCCATTTAAACTCCTCTAGTTCAGTATTTAGTAGTAGGTCACCACCTTGTATGGGACCATCTATCTTAAATAAAATCAAAAACTTAAAAAAGTATGTAACACCAAACTTTCAATATGTTTATAAAGTGCATTAGAATTTATTTTTCTATTAATCTCTGATAAATGAACACTGATACAATATTTAAGCCTTTTGTTGGTCTTACCAACATAATATGCTGGGCAGGTTTTACATGTAGCTAAATAGATAGCATTTTTCATGTCACAGCTCACATATGCATATATATTAAATGTCTTTTTTTTTGCCACAGGGTGTATAAAAGATTTATCAGTGCTAATATTTTACAGTGCACATAATTATTACATGTATATTAAAAAACATGTTACTTCTAGGTTGCTCTTTATAACATAATTTCTGCATTAAGTTATGACATCTTTTAATAGCCAAAAATAAGTTTTTCACCTATCTTACTTCTAATTTCAGGTATTGCTAACATTATTGGCCAATATTTATTGAGAATACATTTTGCGGCATTAGTGCTTTGGTTATAAGTAAACATACACCTTGTAAAGTTATTTAAGAGAATATCTCATTTGGTAGCCTGATTGTTCTTACACTCTAAAGAATAAATACGTCTTGTAACAGTTTATCGGCCCTGGGTAACACTATTCTTAATTTTATAAATATTACTTTTATTATAACTCCTTTGAATAAAATCTGTTGCAGTATTATCTAGCTGCAAAATCATTTGTGAATCATCATTATGCAATCTGGCTACATGGTTCATTTGATTTAACACCACATTCATAAATACAAATGGAGGATGCATACCTGTCCGTTGCAAATACTTATTTCTTTTAATTGACTTGTTATATAGTTTAGTATCTAACGATCCTCCTTCTGTCTTAATCAAAATAATGACCATAAATATACTCTATAAGATGAAATATCTCTTTTAAAATGCAAACATTCAGTACAACCATTAATAAATGTAAAAAATTTAAAAAAATGATTCAAATTCCACCATTGTTCTTTTCCAAATAAGGAACAGGTCATCAACAAACCTGCAATAAATGCCAATATTTGCTTGAAATGGGTTATTGGACACAGATAAAATATATTCAACTTCCCACTTGAATATTACACTATTTGCATATGTATTGGCTACAGGTGTGTCAATAGCAATTCCTGTAACCTGCTGATGTATCTGTGATTGAAATAAAAACATATTATTCACCAATACTATCTGTGACAAATCACAGAAATTACATATATTTTTAGCTCCGGATTAGAAAACTGAGTTAAAACTGTCTAACATAGTCAATTCTAATATCATTGGATATGCATGTAAATAAGGAACTGATGTGACTATATAGTATGTAGTCATATCTCTGTCCTTAGCTAAAATATACAAAACTTAAGGATGTCAGATATATGATAATATATGCACACTACAAACATTTCTTTAGCTGTAAATCTAAATATTTGGAAATGAGTTCTGTGACCCAGTTTCTCGTAGAAGCAATCAGTCTCAACCATGGTTTGACTACATTTTGTGCAATTTAGGTATCCCATAGATAATAGGTATCACAGTGGTGGTAGTAAGATATTTACATAAATCAAAACTTATGTTGCCTGTTGTATACATTTCATGCAAAACATTATTCACGTCCTTTACAACGTTATTCCTTTGAAATCTAGTAATGTTCTTATAGTCAGCAGAGTTCAACATTTCTAACATTGTAAGCATATAATAATCATAATCAAGCATTGTAAGGAAGTGAATAATGTCACAAAACCCATCTCATATATTCCTGCCTTCTTTTAAAGCTTGTTCCTCCTCTGCATGTATTGATCCCACCGTTCCCTTTTTCCTGTGTAATTTGTTCCCACTCTTTCCTAAAGATCCCAGTTCCAGTTGTTTTAACTCTGTTACTATCTTCACTACTTCCAGAAAAGTTGATTTAAGCTTTAATTTCCCTTTTCTAGTAATTGCTTTTTTGGCAGCCATCATAATTAGACTCAGCAAGGCCTTACTATGTCTAGGCAATTCTGAGTTAGCATCATAGCTCAAAATGATCATTTCCCTAGTCACTCCAACTTGCTCACCCAGCGTCTCTGACAGAGCGGTCTGCAGGGAATCTTTAAAGTCTACCAACTCATTACACTCCTAGAAAATATGTTCCCAGTTATTTCTTTCTGTCCCATCACACAGCCAACATTTGCTGTCTACCAGAGGAAAAATTCTTTGAAGTCTGCTTGGGGTATAACATGCCTTTGTAAATACTTGCAGACAAAGATCCTAAATCTTCTAGATTTTGTTGCATATTTGGGAGACCTACATATATCCCCCCATTGTTTCTTTGTGAATTGCTTATCTAATCTATCTTCCCAGTCCTTCCTAACCTCCTCTGAATGATTCTTATAGTTATCATGTAATATTTTATATGCTCTACTAATTCTTCCTTTCTTAATGGAAACTCTGTTGTAATTTCTACTAAAAACTCTACCAGTGCCAGTCATTCATTTAACCCCCCCCCCATTTCTTTCTCTTTGCATATACTCTGATATCAGTACTTGATATGGAAGGCAATCTTTAACCTGCAATCCAAATACGTTCTTGGCATCTTCACATTTTAATACCTTTTCCTCTCTAGTTTTTTAGAAAATGAGGGACCCAGAAATTCAAGCATATAATTAATATGATAGTCAAGAAAAGCTGTCTCTATTTGCAGATGACATTATTTTATACCTGACAAAACCAGAAAGGCATGTTACAGTGCTGTGGAATATAGTGAGACAGTTTCAAACCTTTCGGGATACAAAATTAATGAATCAAAAAGAAAAGCAATAGCAGTAAATTGGCTTCATATTTTTGCTCTGTTTTTTCATAAAATGGTGGTTTTCTGGCAAATTTGTGGCAAACCTTTAATGACAGATGTTAGAAAACAATGACAGATATTTGCTTTACAGGTTTCATATCCTTCAGGAAAGTCATGCTATTGCAAAACCTGTTATTCTATCAACTAAATTTGTAAGAGCAATATTTAAAAATCATCCCTAATTCTGGGCTTTTGTCCCAGGTTTACTTATGGATTTGTCCAGATTTCTTGCTCTAAGAGGTTGAAATGTGTGAAGCTCTGTTATATGGATATAGATAGTAAGATACAAGCAGTTAAAATGTTTTTACATATTTTCGTCTTATTCCCTGGTCAGACATATTTTTTTATCAGCCAGAGGAGAAGTTGTGGGGAGCAATTAAGAAAAAGCTGAAGGATTTTATCTGGGAGGGGAAGATGACAAAAGTCAAGTGGGATAAGCTTATTCTTACAACAGAACATGGGGGATTGGGATTACCCAAGTTGAAGAAGTATGTCAGAGCAACACAGTTAAGGCTACTATACATGACACAAGCAGAGAAATATAATTCAAAGTGAAAAGAGATGATGATGGAATGCGTGGGGGGGGGGCATGTCACAGGGAGAGACTGAGCTTTTGGATGCAGACATTTAAGGAGAACAAAAATAATCATACAGAATATTATATTCATAAAGTAGCAGAAGGTCTTCTGAGAACTAAGCCACTATGGAAGAGGAGAAGGGGGATTCTGCCAATAGGGATGACTGTAATTAGGGATGCATGCACTAGGTAAGAGGAGGCAGGAATATGTTGGAGAAAACTGGTAAAGGAACTGAGGTAGGTATTATTTTTTATGGTAATTGTGCAGAGGTTATCGGTAGTGTTTTTGATTTTGATGGGTGCTTATAAAAGTTTGCTCCAAATTTTAGGCAAGGTGGCTAGGATTAGGTTTTCAGGAGTATTAAGGACAGCAGGGAGGGAACAGGATCAGGCTGGTGAAGGATGAGTTCAGGATATAGACCAGAAAAGCATAGATAGAGCTAAATGCAGGTCAGGACGGAAATCGTTTTTTTCCCCCATTTACCCTTGTTTTAGCTTAGGCTGAGGATGAAGACCAGAGCTAGGGGAATCCACCACTGTCTTTGTAGTGGGAGATTCTGCCAAAAGGGATGACTGCAATTAGGAATGCATACAGTAGGTAAAAGGAGGCAGGAATATGTTGGAGAAAACTGGCAAAGGAACTGAGGTAGGTGTTATTTTTAATGATAATTGTGCAGAGGTTATCGGTAGTGTTTCTGATGTTGGTGGGTGCTTATTAAGTTTGTTCAGGTTTTAGGCAAGGTGGCTAGGATTAGGTTTTCAGGAGTATTAAGGCAGCAGGGAGGGAACATAATCAGGCTGCTGAAGGGTGAGTTCAGGATATAGACTAGAAAGGCATAGATAGAGGCAAGTGGAGGTCAGGAGGGAATTCAGTTTTTCCCCCATTTACCCTTGTTTTAGCTTAGTCTGAGGATGATGACCGGAGTTAGGTGAGTCCACCACTGTCTCTGGAATGAGAGCAATTGTTTATGGAGGGCAGCCTTGGCATGTTTACTAAACCACATATACTGGTAGTAGTGAATAATAAGACTTGGAGGGGTGTGTTCATGGAAATCTTTGAGATGATTGATGCTGATGACTTCTAGAGGATCAGTGAAGTAGAAGATGGAGGATCAAGGACCTAACAACAGCATTGGCTGCTTTGTGAAGACCAAAGTGAATTAGGTCAAGTACATGTCCTGGGACAATTTGGTTTTGGGATTTAATTATTTTATACTCAGTTGTGTTGGACATATATCCTAAGCATGGTCTTTCTCTGTTAGCTTATTTTTTAAAAAAGTTCAATAGCTAAGAGCTGGAAATACCTGGTTATGGAATGACTGCCATTTTTTTTAATTAAAGGCAGTGGATAGGTCCATTCCTTGGAAGTGGAGGCATGCAGGCACCTGACTAGAGACCAAGACTGACAAAGGAGGTATGTTTACAGAAAGGTATGGCCAGGTCTTGCTGGAATTTTAATGGAGGTAAATGCAGTTAGGTGTTCTGCAGGTTTTCCCTTGTGTTCTCTTTTTTGTGGTTGTCCTTATAGTAGAGTGAAGTTTAGGAGACGGAAGGCAAGATAAGGAAGTAATAGTCCATCGTTGGTTGATGAGGTTGACAGAGGATTGCAGGCAGATGACATGCAAACAAGAGGGCATGGAGTCCATAGAAGCTAAAGGGGGCCCCTCAATTTCAAGGAAGGTCTGGAAGATAGGCCTTTATATTCCTGTAATCGAACTGATAAACTGCTTATTAGTCTGAAGCATTATTTGGATACAGAAATCACTCAAGAATTGATAAGAAGTTTTACATGAGTTTTTTTCTATTAAATTAGTAGAGAAATATAGTCACCAGGTTTGCAGTAATCTATTGGAAAAAGAGGTGAATGCATGCAGGTTTTGAGTCCTACATTCTGAGATTTACAAGAGTCACCTTTGAGTCAGTTACCATAAAAGTTAATACCAGGTCATTAATCACCTTTCATTCCCAGAGGGTTTTTTTCAGTGAATCAGCACATTAATAGGCTGTATACCAGAATGCAGAATGCATCATTAGATGATGCAGTGTGGTTAATACATGAGTTTGCTGATCCATGGGTTGGACAAGCTCAATATTAAATCAGCCTTTTGCTAATTACTTATTTGTGAAGATGACTTGCCTGTTTGGTGGATGTCTTTGGAGGGTACAGCTAACTTTAATAAAGTCTTACCCATGGGTTATACAGTAGCCAACCCAACATTTGAGGAGTTTAGCTCGATGTTGCAATTGATATGGGAAAAGGTGGAGAGTGACACAAAGACAGTTCACTATGTAGACTACTTTCTGTTGATTGAAGACCAGAAGTAATACCCAAAAGGAATGCAAGCATTCTTAGCATTGTGTAATGAACTTGTAGTACATTTGGAAAAAAGTAAACAAGACAGCCTGGCTAAGGTGACGATATTTTTAGAATTGGACATTGATGTAGCTGAGGGGGTATTTTGGTTGCCAGAACAAAAACAGTGTAAATTAAGATTTACAACTAGGAGTATGTTAGGTAAAGACAAAACTATCATCAAGGAAGTGATGGAATTGAGTTGCTCAATTTTGCATGTTGGACAGTTTACCCAGGATGGCCCTTTAGTAGGTTGTTACCGAATTTGCTTGGAGGTGGCAGGAAAATGCACCATATGGTCAGGGTGGTAAGAAAAGCAGAATATGACATACTGGTTTGGAATCAGTTTATTGTTCAGTTTAATGGGATTATTATTAGTGGGATTGGATTTCATTAGATAAGTTACAGTTGTATATGGAATCTGCAGGCAGTATTGGAATGGGTGCTTATTTTAAGTGTAAGCTGTTTGTGGCAAGATGGCTATGGGACTTGTCACAGAAGACAAGGAAAGACATTGTGTATTTTTTTAATTGATGGCAACTTGGGCATCACTGGTGGTATGGCATAAAGAGTTGAACAATAAGAATGTGGTTTTCCTTTCTGACAATGAAGCATTAATACATATTTTAAAGAAAAGATCAGAAAAGAAATTATGGACCATGCAGATGTTAAAGAAACTGGTATTGCTTTCTCTCCAGATTAGTTTATTTGTATTCAGCCAAATATGTTCCAGAGAGATTAGACATGCTTACTGATAGTTTTTTCCCACTTTCAGCTTTGTAGGCTTTTTACTTTAGCTGCATATGCCGAGGAATTTCCACACACATTGCCAAGTAAACTTTTGGAAATTGGAAAACTATAGCCAAGTGATCAATGTAGTGATCATGGGCTAAATTCAGTAAGAAGGCCTACAGCTTGGTTTTGAATTACTTTATTGTTTTTATGCAGGAGATCTCATGTACTGAAACAGCATGGATATTTCTTTGTTGGTATATTATCTCATGTACAAATGAAAGTAGGATGGTTCAACATGTTCTGTTAGGGCTCATTTCACAGTTCTGAGTACAGTCCTAAGTTGTGGGATATGAGTATTTTACAAAATGTTTTGTAGTAGGCAGAATTGTGAGAAAGGGTAAAAGGAGTGGTGATTGATGGTAAGTGACATGCTAGCAGTCTGTTGTCAAGTATCGTGTTGGAACATTTGTATATGATGTTGGAACATTGGTATATGATGTCCCTTTTTGTTTGAGAGTTATGTTTTGCCGGTGAGTCTGGATGTTTTTTTTATTGAAGGGACATTTAGGATTAATGAGATGCTAGGTTTGTTGATGTGACCTGAGGCATTCATTGCAAGGGAAACAGTGTTATTTTGGTTGGCAAAATCTACAATGGATCAAGTTGTTAAAGGGCAGTAAGTAGAGTTGGAGAGAAGTGATGCGACTTTGCTATATCCTGGAAGATGGGCATCAACACTGAGGAAAATATCTAGAGTTCCAAAAAGGGGGTTAGTTTTTGGGTTCCAAGATTGTATGCAGATGCAGCCTAGGCAGTTTTATTTAGTTTTGATAATAGCATGTGATGTAAGAGTGTAATGGAGGGGTAAGTGCTCTTTACATTCATTCAGGAATGGCAGACTACAGATTTGGTGGCCATGGAGAGTTCATTTGATGTTATTAGAAATAAATAAATAAAGAAAGAAAGGTAGGTGAGTGCTTAATGTTATTATAAGATACATAATGCAGTTGTGAAGGCCAGGTTGTTGCAGTGGAAGCTGAGGAAGATGCTGATGGGTTGATTGGACTTTTGTGTTTGTTTTCCAAGATTTTAACTATTGCTCATTCTTATATGAATAGGGTGGTAAAGAGACCATCAGTTAGATGTGCAAGACATTTATTTATTTATTTAACATTTGTTAACCAGGAAAGTCTGACTTGGAACAAAGCCAATTTTCAGCAGATGCCCAGGGAGAAATGCTCCAGACGTATGACTATGTAACATGGGAGGAAACCTGAGCACCCAGAGGAAATCCACACGATCACACAGAGGACATGCAGACTCCACACAAAAGGCACATCAGCCGAGAGTCGAACCAGAGAACCTCTTGCTGTGAGGCAACAATGCTACCGCTGCACCACTGTGTCATCTGACATCATATGAGACTTGATACTAATAGATGTGATGTCATCTCAGAAGGAAGGAGAGGTATGCGGTGGCATCAGCTTTTTTTCCCTTATGGATGAGCATTAAATATCAGGTGGTTCTGTCAAGGTTATTATTGCTATTCATTGAGATAACAATATGGATAAAATTCCTAAGCACAGACTTTATTTTTGGGTAATTAGATATCTGTTACATTTGCATTAAGGATTTCTGAAAGCAGTTGTTATATGGTCTGTCTTCATTCCTAAATTGGATTGTTTGGGTGAAACTAAGCTTTCATCCACTGAAGCAGCAAAGACGCTCTTCAGTCATCGGGTAGCTAGAGTATTTGCTCCTTAGGTATTTGAGTGACTGGAAAGTGGGATTTGGCAGACAGGGATCAAGTGTGATATAGAAGTAATAGAATGGATTTATGTAATGATTCAGCTGCAGGACAATACAATAAATAAAGAAATTGCTATGTAATACTGGCAATCAACAAAACTCATTAAATCATGGTACATATTTATTAAAAATAAATTGAAGAATTAAAAAGTTAAATGTTTTAATGCTGTCATCTTTCTTGACAAATTAGACCTCATTACAACTGATCTATCAAGAAGGCTTCAACTTAAATAGCTGGGTCTGTATCAGATTATTAAACACACTACTTACAGAGCACCTTTTTGTTGAACTCTAGCAAGCAAAATTTTATTCCATTGAATGATTGTTTCAGTGAAATTTTTCCCAGGGTTAAAAAAAAAAAAACAGTTGGCCAACATAACAAAAACAACACTATTTAAAATTCACCCTAGTGTGGGGCTGTGTCCACCAACTAAATATACCAATTCCGAGATCGCACTACAGTGGCAAACAGGTGAAATCCCTGATGATGGCCCAGGGGCTTTTTCCCTAGGAAAAACTTCACTGAAACGATCATTCGATGGAATAAGATTTCACTTAATAGAGTTCGAGAAAGAAGTGTTTGGTAAGTAGTGTGTTTGAAAAACTGATAGGGACCAAAAAACCTTCTGTGTCATGTCACATAAAATAACTCACATGACTTTATTAAGATAACAAGCTTATATTTTTTCAAACAAAACAGTACTATTGTTAGGGTACATGATAATTAATCAGAATAAAACATATTATTATTAAATATGCATCATAAAGACAAATTCAGATTAATAAATCCATGCCTCCCAAAATGCTTACCAGTAAGGTCTTTAACTACAAAATATTTTACAGTATAGAAATTGATGATGGTTAAAGACACGTTCATCACTTTAAATTTTTACATTTTCATGGACTTCCACTTTAAAACAGTTGAAATGGATGAATAATTATTTAGGCACGGGGTGTTTTCAGCATTGGTTTTAAACTGCCAGTAAATTTAATGAGTCTCAAGCCACCCTTTCTGTGCCCCTCCTCTTTAGCTTTCTAGTACATTTCAGGACACAGATATTTATTTATCTATCTCTCTCTGTCTACCTATATATATATATATATCTATATATATATATATATATCTATATATATATATATATATATATATATATATATATATATATATATATATATATATATATATATATATATATATAATGTGTAGTTAATATATTTCTTTTTTAACATCATGCATATGTTCAAATAACTCATCCTTAAAATTATGCACTGTTTTGCCAGTATAAAATGTAGGACATTCATTGCATACTGCAATGTAAATCACTCTTTTCTGTGTCACAATTAAATTGAAGCGTTGACTAAAAGACATATTAGGCCATTAATCCATATTTCATTAACTTTTTTAATTACATTGTCTACACCACCTAAAATTGTGAGTTCCTTTCTTTGTTCTAGTTGTTAGCTGATTGTTAAAATAATCCTTATCTCTTTCCAATAAATCCTTTACATTAATTCCTTTTTTATATACAAATCTCATCTTTTGACCCATATGATTTGTCACCTTATCAGATTTAAATACATTTCAGTTTTTAGTAATGAACTCTGTTATGTAGTGACCATCAGTTGACTAGGTTATAATCATTGCTATTGTAAAATTATTTCCATTTTCCCTTAAATTGAAGGGGTGACCACATTGCCAGATTATTTACTTAGAGGGTATATAATCCGTCTTTCTGCTTTTGTTTGCTGTCAACTTAAACAGACTTCAATAAAAAATTCTTAATATCTACTTCTCTTTGACATACCAAATTAATATTTCAAACTTATCCATAAATAACTAGTCATCAGATAACATCATTTCCAATTGGGCCATTTGATCTTTAACTGAGGCTTTCTTTTACTAATATGGGTGACAACTTTCTAAGTGCAATTGAGAATTTGAGTATGTAGGTTTACAGTAAAATACTTGAAACAAACCTACTGTTAATACTGTCAGACAGGGGAGTAAATTAAAAAAAAAGTGGTAGAATAAATATAAGGTAAATATTGTATTGATATTTCATTATAGTCTATTCATAAAATAAATGGATCATCTAGGAACCTAGTGTATAGTTTCCAAGAATCCACAAATTCAGAGTTGAACACATATCTCTTTTCCCATTCAGCCATCACTATATTGGCAAAATATTTAATTCATTTTTTGTTGGTTGTATTCTTAATAAAATATGGCATATTTTTAAAACCAGCTTCCTTTAACCCCACTAATACATTTATTTCTTTATTAGATAAAGTGAACTTGATACTTAAATTGATGTTAAATATTTGTTGGACCATTCCAGGCCTAAATGGTGTAAAATCGAAGTAAACAAATCCTTATCTTCCATCTTGACAAATAATAATAAATCATTATATTATTCAATGACAAATATGTATGATGAATTTTGGTTGACTCTCTTTAATTTAAGATCAGTGAACTATGCATCTGGTTGTGTTTTTGATTCCCTAGTGTTAACAATTGTTCTTAGGGGAGGGTAAACATTTTTGTGGGCTTTCGGGATATCAATTATGGAATGGGTGAGGGACTTTTAATAAAGCATCTGTTCTATTACACTGTATGCCAAGCTCTGTTCAGCTTATTAAGAATGTCATCCTGTTCTAACTTACTTTCAACTTTTACTTTACTGAATATAGCTGTATTTATTATTGATTTTGTTGTCTAACTGAATAACTGATTGTTCTGCATTCTGTTTACTTTGTAATAAAATCTGTGGGAGACTACAAAAAACATGCCAATCCACTAGAGAACTATTTACCCCTCTATAAGCATCTTCAGAAGGTGGGGCTGAAGGACATATAATCCGGAAGTAATTGGATATTTGCTCAGCGTAGAGTAAGCAAAAACATCAGTTTATTAAACTTAGTTAAATAGATCCACTGAAAAAAGTAAAGTAGAAACTATAACTTTTAGAATAGGAATGCCCATTTTACAAGATAAGGACATAATTATAACAAAAGAAATGGTAACAAAAATAAAAAAATAAAAACTTTGCACTTGATCTTTAACAATGCCATTATAGAAAAAGGGTCCAATCACAGACAGCTGGGAGCAGCACATAAGAAAAAAACAGGAATATTTGCATATTAACGGTGGGTTTGATTTAGTGCAGTGTATGTTCCAGAATGCTAGAGGGTGAATGTTTCTTACCCTGGGAAAAACTACATGCTTCACTTTAATAAATTTCATATTTAGCTTTCATTGGATGAATATGTATTTTGATGAATTAATATAGACCCCCAAAAATTATATGCGTGACAAGCCAGATTAAGTCTCCAGCTTTATCACTGTTATCCAGTATTACTGCACTGTAGACACACAGGCATTCTACTACCCAGTTTTCTGTCACATGGTAAGCTCATCATGATGTAATAGTATAGAACAAGTAGCAACTTAGTGATATAGATTATACACATAGCTAAGACCCTGTAGCAGTATATTGTAATGCAACAGTATATCATCTAGTACAGTCTCCTAATGCACCAGTTCAAAAATACAGTGTGTAATATAAGTATAGAACAGAAACACATTACAATATTGTACTACATGAAGCAACTGACCAACCTAATATCCTGTAACATGTGGAGCACAATTAAGAAGAAGTACAATATAGTTAGAGTGGGAATCATATGTATACACCTCACTATGTAAGCACCTTTCAATAACAACCTTGCTGTAGAGACGTGCTTACATATGACACTTTTATTAGTGAGCCATTCAATGACCTACATAAAGCACTCATCACAAAAATGTATTTGGAAACTTACTGACAGCTTTAGAAACTAGAATAGATGTTGAATGGTATCCATGCAACATAAACATGTGGAGGAGCAAACTGCATAATAATTAACTGACCAGAGGTGCACTTCACTTTTGACTTCTGTTGATATGAGCGAATGAGGCATGATATAACTTTTAAAGCTGTTATACAGTTAGTCCTACCAAACGCTTTTATATTATAATACACTGGGATTGCTAAATCTCCTTACATGCTAAAAGGAATTATGATCAGATCTCTGCGTTTATATGTTCCCAAAATGGATTTCAAGAAACTCTTCAGCTTTGCACTTGAAATGATTTTCATGGAACTAATTCTGAGCACTTATAGCAGCCTGGTCATGATTGATACTTAAAATGCTATTGTATAAGTTTAATAATTTATCTTGTACCCCAGATACAGTGAGTTGTTGGTACAATAAATATGCTAACTTGATGTAGAATAGAACTAATGAAATTAGCATAATGCAGCAAATGCATACTAATTGATGTGGGAGTTTTTAAAACATACTGCCAAAATTATTTATGCTTTCTGGACAGGTTATACCCATGGTGATGTTGGTGGTGTTTGAATTGTGGGCCACCTTAGGGAATGCCAGTGTTATAAGTAGGTGGCCTGAAATGCAGACTACAGATTAATATGTCCAAAGTCAGACATACGAAGAACAATCTTGCTCATCTCCTTTAAGTTGTACCTTACAGAAGATCTGTACCCCAATATTCAGCTCTTTGAAACATGTTCAGGTGTGTTGAAATAGTACCTAAATGTATCCTGCTGAATAGGGTACTGCCATATGCTGAATCCAGGCATGTACCTTTCAAAACGTTCTCCCATTATAATGACAACAGAAAAGAGAACACATACTAATGTTCTCTCATCTGACTGTCACTTGGAAAGCCAAAAGAATAGATATGAGCCTTGTATTTCACTGCATTACACATAACATTATAAACTATAATGCAAATTAAGTTTGTTTCAGGCCATATCTACAAGTTGAGAATTTAACCAGCAAAAAAATCCAAAGTACTGCATTAACATGTAGCTGCAGTGAAACATCATTCATACCCACAGAATACAATATTACTTCTATTTAGCTAATGCTTATATATATATATATATATATATATATATATATATATATATATATATATATATATATATATAGATTTACCGACATAATGTTGAATGTCATAATGTATAATAGTCATTTGGTTGAAAAAATAACATCTCAACCCAAAACACTGAATTATCAAAATGTCTACAATCACTTCAATGAAAAAGCAATGAGATCAACTCTACTATTTTGCAGGGGGGCTACGCCTCCATGCACCCCCCCATGTGAGGGGCTGCACCCCTACTTAAATATATCAACTCCAAGATCGCAGTACAGTGCAGAAATGAGCAAATTCAATAATTTTGACATTGTGTGTTTAGACTAATTTTATTTCAACACTTTGATCATTCGATATAGTGTGTTCAACCAATTCAGTTTCAACCATTTAGCATTCAACATTATGTCGGTAAACCATATATATATATATATATACACACACACACACACACACACACACACACACACACACACACATACAAAGTAGCCTACCATTCTCCATTACCATGCACATGCTGCTGATCAACTTAATGACTTTGGAGTTAGGAATTCTGCCTCAAGGTCCAGGGCTCATTCCTGAGCTGATTATACTATTTTATGGAAATGCATTTTTCTCTTTGTATTTTTTTTTTTTTTTTCTGTGTACTCCTGTATTATGCCACCTCCAAAACTATTGGATAATTGTCCACTCTAAACTTCTCAAGTATATTGCATTTATCCTTACCCATGTGACCTGGATTTTAATGAAAACTATCCAAAAAGGATTAGTTCACTCACATGTTTAACAGGCAAGTAAATAAATAAGTGGTAGATTGTGGTTAAAACCCTGTATTAAGCTTTTCTTTGACAATTTACTAGTGGTCATATTTTCAAAATCTCTCACTTCAGTTTCTCATTGTTGTTGCCTGCTTTACTTCCCTTTATTTAAGGTTTGCAATTCAGGAATGCTTTAGAATATTTGGAATATTTTGGAGGAGAATGACACAAGATGAATAACTGAAAAAAGTCATGAAAATAGGGGCTTGATTCATGAATGCCTATACGTAGTGCAGCTATCATGTACACTGCATCATGCTATTTGGTATTCTTTAAGAAACCTGCAATTCATGCCCACCCTGAAAACAAAGACATGTGGTATAAGATGATAATTAAGGCATAAGTAGCTGTAGTACATGATGATTAAGCAATCTAATATGATTTAGC
>NC_056732.1:890870727-890925727 GCF_019279795.1 Protopterus annectens | reverse complement strand
TTACCCTGGGCTAGAAGTCAAGGATCCTCAATCCTCACCAATGACACCAGTGAGGGATGGTCACTAAGAACAGGAATGGGTTTACACAGTATTTCAAGTGCAACTTTCTGTATCAAGCACAATTTGTCTGAAGGGCACACTGGGACCTGCTCCAGACCAGTAATTGGACTCTGTGTCTTTCCAGATCCCAAACAGGAATCACATTGGAGTGCTGTGTCCTAGTTCCATATAACCGACACACCCACACCTGAGTATTTGATACACACACACACACACACACACACACACACACACACACACACACACACACACACACACACACACACACACACACACACACACACACTTACTCCTGGGAAAGGCTGGCACAGATTTACTAGCTGTGCCCCTTCTACCCAGACTATAAGATAAACATGCTGCCACCAGTCAACTACTCTAAGGGTCTTATAAGGGTACCCAATTATACTGAGTAAAATCAATACTAATATAAATAGTAGAGTGTAACCAAAGCAGCAAGGCTTTTTAGAGTGGCCATGGTGTCACTAAAATAAACACAAATACTCTCAAGCTTTTAAAAGTATTCTCTAAAAGACCAGTCACAATGACAGGTATATAATTTAATAATAAATAATAAAAGAGAATACATAAGAATACTAAATATCTAAGTGCAATAACCACCAGAGTTTCAGTCACAGGAGAAATAAAAATAATACAGTTGGACAGATTCAAACAGATGCAGAAAAACACTACTTAACTAATCTCACTGAATTTCCCGACTGTTAAGTATAACTGTTCCCTAATTAATACAGCAAGGCAAGATTAGATGCTGAGATGCTTACTTCCTCAAATCAATGTGATAAGCTTCAAAATGAAAACTGAAGTGAATTCAACTAACTGTCTGTGATAACTGACATAGATTTTTATATCAAGTTCCAATAAAAATAGAACAAAACAAGCTGCTGCTGCGTGAGTTCGATCCTCTCAGTACTGGATATATAATGACATCATATTTCATCACCTAATCCTGGTATTGTACACATTCTGAGCTTTGCTAAGATCTGTTGCAGTATTTGAAAATTATAGAACAAGTTCAAAAAACTTCTATTCTTCCCTTCCAGAATTCTTTGTTTAAATATATACATTTAATCAGTTATAATAATAACACTGTTGATACATTTTTAACACAAGCATCTGTACAAGTCAGTGTGACACTCAAATGACACAAAACTATCTACAAAACTCCAGCTAACTATGCTGGCATATGTTGCACATGCATTTCCCTATTCTCCCTGGCACAGATGGCAACACCCCACATTGTCACACATATAACACTTTTTTTGTAACAGCCATTCCGATTTCTCAGAGCAATGCAGTTATAAAGGCAAATAATATTACTCAACTTTCCTTAAAAGAAGCATGAGTGCTATACATGCTATAAAACCACCAATGGTCAAAATGCAGACAACACATAAATATTGTTAAGAAGTGTAAGCCATTCATAATGTTAATTAAAATATTTCTTTGTAAATAAACATCACATACCTTTACAGAAAGAATATTCTGCATGAAAGTACACAAACAATTGCAATTCCAACAGTGAAAAAGCAGTATCAATATCTCTAGATGCATGCAGTTTCCTTTATTATATTACAAGTGCCTTACAAATATTATTAGCTTATATATTGCAGATTCACCCATTTCATCACTGATAATATGCAAATCAGATGTGAACTCATTAGCATTCATGAATCCCATCAGTTACAAGAAATGCTGGGCAGGTAACCATGGCATGATGACCTAGACAATTCCATGCACATGCTCTATCAGCACAAGGACGAGCACTGAGAACTGCTGTTTGCTAAGGTCATGCAAGTATGAATGATTAGTCTGACTGCATGAATAATTACTGTTTCCCAGTGCTACCAGTTTGATGTACACTTACTGTGAATACAGTTTACCAAAGAGTCATGAATTACATTGACTGACTTATGACATAAACCTTTATAATCGTTTTATTATTACATGCTTATGACCACAGTGTGCATCTGAGTAAAACTTTGTCTGTAACTTTACTTTAACTACATAACCTATTTAATTATACCAACATTCTCCAAATCAAACAATGGCTTCACATTCATGTTAGAAAACCATGATATTTACAAAAGCAAGCAAATAAAATAACTGTAGTATTGCAAATATTTGTTACTACTGTGAAAGGAAGTATTAGCTTAACTGTTGTTAATATCTCAATTATCTACACGTACCGACAAGTTACAAATGGGAACAATCAGAAAATGTTTATGTTGCACATTTTATGTTGGTGATACAAGGTCACATTTTGAGTATACGTAATATACGTTCTCTTCTTTATGATCTGTGTCTATGTGTCAGGCAGATATTGAAAATAATCTCAAATTAGTCTTTTGAATGCATGGTTTTAAGGCTCACATCCAAAGACAGTACTGTTTGTAGGAAAGTAGTGATGTTTAATGAGCAAGTGCTTTTATTATGATACCACAGACTGGAGGAAACATCAGAAAGTCTCATTTGAAAAACTAGCTTTCTATATTTTATCTCATCATCATTTGCATGCTGCTTGGCATTGCACAGTGTTGGACATCAGAGGTTACAGCAGTGAATGACAGTGCAGGCTAAAGTCTGGTGTGATAAATTCTAAAAATCTTACCTGTACT
This sequence comes from Protopterus annectens, assembly GCF_019279795.1. Lineage (NCBI taxonomy): Eukaryota > Metazoa > Chordata > Ceratodontiformes > Protopteridae > Protopterus > Protopterus annectens. The sequence continues at coordinate 890,923,034 of NC_056732.1, read as the reverse complement.
CCATGTGAGTTCTTATTACAAATGTGTTGTTTTTTGTTGGAGGCTCACATCTTCTTTGTAAAGCGTGATAATACAAAATCATTAACATGAAGAATGTGAAAATATGTGTCATATATGCTGGATTACATCTCTATATCTCCTATATAGTTGTCTGGACTGTTATAGAGTTCTTTTAAATATATGTCAGTATGAATTGTACATAACTGTGTCAATAATGAGCTAATGTAATTTTCTGTTGTGTCACCTTTCTGATGAATTGCATTACATGAAAGCATTATGATGTCTGACAGAAATGGTAATTGTGATGTTGCAAGTAGATGTTAAATGGATGAACATGGTTCATGGCTGAAGGCAAAAAAAGAAAAAAAAAATTGGTCTGCCTACAGTAGCACAAATGAGCCTGGCACAATTGCACTGCTGACAGTACTTAAATGCACCTCTCAGCCAAGTATATCTATGACACAAACTGTAAATGTATTGAGTTGGGAGCAAAAGCAGAGTCACCTGAGGGAGTCAAATCTATAATAATGATAAACTTGCTTATAGTGTCTGATGAAGTATTTATACGCATTTTGTGATTTGAATTGAACATCCTGTCTATATCATAAATGATGTATATGTTACTTATAGACATTTTTAATTGCTGTTACCAATATTTTGTTGTGAGAAACTTTACTATTCTTCTGGTGATTAATGTAGTTTAGAACAAGCTAATTTGTCCAGAAACACTTTACGTAATTATGTTTTAGTGGGGGTAAGAGGTGGGGGGTTGAAAGGTGCTGCGAAAGAGCTGTTAGGTTGAATGGGAATACAGGAAGGATTCTGGTGGAGAATCAGTCAAGAAAGGGTTCAGCTTAAAGTTAAGTATGCTGGAGAGGAAGTGAGGTAAGTGTTAAGAGGGTGGGGAGATCAGCTTTAGGCAGAAACATGCTGCTGTCCCTACCCTCTATATTTGTGTCGGATGATTTCTCTTTCATTTTATATGTGAGTGGGATGGTGGTTGGAGAAGAGGGCCTGGCATATCACTCTTCTGTTCCCCCTCTGGTGGTAGATGTTGGATTTTACAAGGAGACTGGTTGGGTATAGATGTTAGTGGTGGCACGCTGCTTCTGTTAAAGTCAGAGTAATTGGGTGATTGAGGTAAAGCTGCTTATTTTGTGGTGGGACAGAGGTGAGCAGGAGATACTGCCCTGTTAAATTGTCATATGGCAATTATGTTAATGTTGTGATTAATACATTTTATGGTTGATCAATTAATTTTATGATTAAGAATGTTGCTCAATAAAGGTCATCATATGCCATTTGGTGTGGCGTGTTTTTATTGTGAAAGGAGATTGGGACAAACAGTGTTTTCTATGCATGATGTCAAAAATGAGTTTCTAAAGAGTGAGAACAGAAATTTGCTAACATGATGACTGTGGAAATATGTAGGCTATATTATAGATTATTTGTCCATACAGCCTAAGCATTAAAAATAAGTGTAATGCATTTCACTTTCAAAGTATGTCATTATTATTTCTATGTGACACATCACAGATGAGATGATGTAATTTTCTGCATGCCCCCTTTCCTAATATTTGTCACTACCTGAAACCCTGATCATGTGTGACACAAAATATAAGTTCTGATGTAACAAGCCAATGTTCAAAGGATGACTGTGTTAGGGTAATACCATAAGAGCTATGTTTATTGATAGCTTTGAATATTTTTTTTCATTTTTCTTTATTTTTTGACTCTTGCAATTGTGTGGTGCCTGGCTGCAGTGCTGAGTGATGGTGAATGATGTTTCATGTCCTAGGGCAAAAATTGGAGTTTACGAGTTCAGTTGTTTTTATACAATGTGCTTAAACCTGCTGCACTATAGGAATGCAGAATAAAGCCACTGCTTTCAGACAGTTACTGGGACACTTATTAGGCTGCTGGTTGTCAGGAAGTAAGAGTTCCTACTTGGTGCACTGTAATAATTCCCATCTATAGACTGATTTTTGTAGCATAGTGTCAAGAGTTTGATTCAAGAAGTACGTCAAACTTGTATTACATATTATTTAACATTACTAGTATATGTGTAAGTCAAAACATCTTTATCTCAACAAATCAAGAAAAATAAATAAAACACAGAATACCATTTTAACAGTGGAACACTAAAGCATCTGTGGTGACAGCTTTGCTTGGAGTAAAAAACCTTAGAGTAATACACCAGAAAAATGGTCAGAAATGTCCCATAAACCAAATTCTTTGTCCCAGTCTCCCTGTCTCCATCTTTGTCTGTCTCTTCCACCCTTCACTTTCATCACTTTTTTATTGTTGGATATTAATGCCTGGAATGGAGCAGCAATACTATTGTTTAATTAATGGCAGTTCACATCTTGCGGCAAAATCTTGTGAGCTTTTGCCTTAGAACAAATGAACACAGTTAGCTTTGTGCATATGTGCCTGCTGGATGTTACTTACACCCTAAGGTTTCTTACAATTGCTATAACTGTGATGAAGGCTAATGTTTATATTCGCCTCTTTTTCACTCTGTTGCCAGTGTCCATTAAAATGGGTAATTTTAGAGGAAGAACGTATCAGTTCCAATGAGCTGAAATGAGCTAGTACCCCAATCTGTACACTTTTTTACAAGATTGTCAAAGGTTTGAATCCAGAAATGTGACATACAGTTATGTCATGCTTTTTCATATTAAAACATGTGTGAATCCTTGTGCTACATATATTATGAACCAACTACTATCCTCCTTATATCCTCATCATGTTCTTACTCTCTTACCCCTTCTTGCTCCATATTGGAAACTCTTTATTGTATACAAACTCTAAGGTGTACAGATTTTCAAAGGATGTCCTCATTTCTTCATCTTAATCTGTGTTGTGTTCATCACAACATATGTTAATGTCTGGCAAATCATTGAGGGGTAAAGTCATTAAGTAATGCCATACATTTGATATTCAAACTTATATAGTCAGAAAATGTATTATCCTAGCAAAACTGTAAGTTTATAAAGCCAGTATTTCCAATTGTCCTTAACATGTGGCTGTAACCTTCATTATCTTTTTCCTTTGCATGTACACAGCCTGACAGAGTAATTGTGATGACAACCTAAGAGTAACAGACCACAAAGTTATGCAGAAATATCCCATAACAAATCTCATGTGTCTATCCCTGTCTGCAATTCTCACCATCTTTGCACCCCTCTCTGTCTAATCAGCCTTTCTCCTCAGCATTTCGGCTAGGACTGGTACTGAGCAGTATCTCTAGCTTATGGGAAATAGCAATACACAGCTTATAGCCAAATCTTGGGGGGTTTTGCCTTCAGGCACATTAGTCTGATGCCCTTTGTGCTACTTTGATTAGCATCACTATGCTGTGGAAAGACAGGCTGATAGCACAATGAGGAGACAGTTATTATGATCTCTTCAACCAGCAGGAGAGTTGAAAGTATACTATGTGGGATGATCCAGTTTTAAACAGTGTTATGAAGCATGCTTCTAGCAAACTTCCTTGGCTCATATTGTTTCTATTGTCATGTTTTCCACCAGCACTTACAAGCTTGGTCCCTCATGTGTTACATACTCATTCACAACCTGCTGATATCTGATAAGAAATTATTGCAGGATATTTGCTACAATCCAGCCTTTATCTGTTAACAAGCATAGTACCATAGGCATCTTTGGACAATATTACTGCTGTACATACATAAGGTGATAGGATCAATGTCGTTTCATTGCCATTCATGTTCTGAAGTATATTAAGCATGCCTCATTTAGGTCTGTTATAGATGTATTGACTTATTACTCAATCGCTTTATACAAATGCAATGAATTGCAAAGCAAAAATTGTAACATGCCTCAAATATGTGGAAAGTCATCAGATATGAGGTCTGTGTAGTAATCCATCCCTATAATGTAATGCAGGTGTCATGAGGAGTGTATAAATCCTGACACATTAAAATTTAAGATTATGTATCATTTATGAATTTACTCAGAATCAGACCTCTCTGTATGCCAATAGTCCTTATTTGTGTGAAGGTTGGTTTGGAGCACCTTAAGCTACTCCTAATTGCTGTTCTAAGTTCAATTACACATGCACTAATACTTTGCTATCAGTTACACAAATGACCTTGTCAGTGGTGTGTTTCAGGGAGAGATTTAAAAAAAATGAGTAAATGTGAATGGATTGTATGACTTCTGCATATATTGCTGGAGTGTTCTACTCAAGATAAGTGGATTTCAGTGTGCTGATGACTGAACACATCTTTCTTTAATGTCATGCCTGCAGTCCAGCGATTAAACTGGGAAATGGTATACAATGGTGTGGAACCCTTTCACACAGAAAGCATGAGTGTTACTGAACAGTGCAGTATTATATGTTTGACACTTCTGTTTATATTTAGAGTGCACACTGTCTAAGCATGAACAAATATAGCTAATATTTGCATATAATCATCCTGAGTTGAACATTCATGAATGCTTGGTTGTCAGTCTTGTTTCACAATTGTGATTGTCATTCAATCACTATACTCTGACACTAGTATGTGTCACTCACAATATCACATTGTACATGATTGAAAAGATAGATAATGCATCCAAGCATTATGTCATTAATTGGAATCCACACATTGCTATTACCTGCCACGTCATATGCCTTTTCACTCTTTTGATGCACAACAGCTTCACTGCAACACACTGATATAGTATTCCTTGCAAATGTCCATTTTCACACAGTTAAAGTCTGACTTTTCTTGTAGTGCTTGCAATTAATACTGACTTCCCTAGATTGTGTGAATAGATAGGTAGGTGTTCAAATACTGCACTCAGTGAGTTTCATATATGTTGGTGTGTTCATCTGTACTGCTAGTTAGGATGCCACTGACCCACGTGTCTGATGTATCCACTTCCACTCAGGAGAAACATTTAAACTGGGTGAGGACTCTCCCATCACCTTATTCCACTTTTAATGCAAGCATCTTCTATGAAACACACTGATGAGGTCATTCCTTCAAAAGTGCACCATATCATTGTAGAAGTGAGACTTCTCCTGTGGTGCATGCAGTTGATACTGTTTCCTATAGATTGTGTAATTAGATAGGTAGGTAGTTCAAATACAGAATTGCTTAAACATTTTGACTGTGTGTACTGCTGTGTATGCTTGGCTCTGCAACATCACCCATTATTTACTACTTGATATAGGCAACATATCTTCATTAGCATGGGGCTACCCTATACATTTAGTATTGCCAGGCAAAACCCAGTTTTGGAAACAATATGATTACATCATGCTTTCAAAACTGCACTATCTCACAGTTGTGATACGATCTATCCTATGCCACTGGCTGTTGATACTGTGCTCTCTAGACTATGTAACTAGGTAGGTAGGTGGTCTGAACCCAGTACTGATTATTGTGAGTGTTTTTCTTTGTTTTGCTATGTAGACAAGGCTTCAATTACATATAGGCTGTACCGTGTTATTGGGCTCTTCCATCACTGTCTTTCCATTTTAGCAGAACCATAACCCTATTAAACAATGGTGATGCCATCCATTCAAATGTGCACTGCCACAGTTGTAGAACAGCATCTCATATGGAGCTTGAGATTCATACAATGTTCTCTCATTTGTGATCTTAGTTAGGCACTCAGTTCAAACCTAGCCATTACTCCTTAAAATCAGTTGCGTCAATATGACTGTGAATGTACATGTAGATAATGTTGTTACCCCCTATTTGCTGCATACATGTATAGCTGGGGATTCCTTTTACAATCATTTCTGTCCATTTTCACATACCAAGTCAAGTCAAAGTCAACATTTATTTCATTCAGACCACACAACAGTGCAACTGAATGAGATTGTGTTACTTCAAACCCAATGTGCATACAACATATACTAATAATATTACTACAACAATAGCACATATATTAATGCTAATCCAACAATAACAACAGTAAAACATTTCTGCAGTGCAGTTACAAGTACAATGACATGCACCAAGACAATTCCACTAACATGTTTTCTTCAGTACCCAAAATATTGCACAGATAATATATTGCACAGATCAGAATCAGACAAATTTCAAATTGCACGGGATGCTAATTTGGCATTTTGCATAGAATGCTAACTTGGCATTGTTAATATTGCACATAAGGTATAAGACTCTGCTTTCTTAGAGTTATTGCATACGTCTGTAAATTATTTCTGCATTGTAACTCCAGACCTTGATGACCAGCATGGTGTATATTATTGCTGGAGTTCAGAAGTCTGATGGCTTGTGGAAAAAAGCTTCTATTAAATTTGGTGGTTTTGCAATACAAGCTATTGTATCTCTTGCTTAAAGACAAATGTGATAACAGACCATGGCCAGGTTGAGTGCAGTCTTTGACTATATTCATGGCTCTGCTGCGGCACAGAGCAGAGTACAAGTCCTTGATAGATGGAAGTGTGGACCTGATAATTCTCTGTGTCACTTTCGCCATCATCTGGAGAGATTAGTGATCTGAAACCATGCAGTTTCCATACCACACTGAAAGATTACTAGTCAGGATGCTTTCAATCGTACCCTGTAGAAGGTTATGGGAACTGAAGATGGTAGTTTTGCTTTCCCCAACCTTCCTAGAAAGTGTAGACGGTGTTGCACCTTCATGACAATGTGATTAGTGTTTAATGACCAAGAGAAGTCTTCAGCGATATGCAGCCCCAGGAACGTGGTGCTCTTCACTCTTTCCAGTGTATCTCCTTTGACTGTGAGTGGAGAATGAGCCTTGCCTATCTTCCTGAAGTCTACTATTATCTCCTTTGTTCTATTCACATTGAAAGCCAAGTTGTTGTCACACAACCAATCAGTTGTTTCGCCTCCTCTCTGTAGGCTTTTTTGTCACCATTGCTAATGAGACCCACCTCTGTAGTATTATCTGCAAACTTAATGACATGATTTGTGTTGTACCTAGCAATGCAGTCATGTCTCAGCATGGTGAACAGCAAGGAACCCAGGACACATCCTTGAGGTACTCCATTGTTCATTGTGATGTGATGTCAATAAGAAAGTCCAGAATCCAGTTGAATAAAGGAGTGCTAAGACCCACATGGACCAGTTTATCAATCAGATGTTGGGGGATGACTGTGGTGAAGGCTGAGCTGAAGTCAATAAATAATATATGGACATAGCAGTTTTTGTTCTCCAGGTCTGCCAAGGACAACTGAAGTGCCAGTGAGATGGCATCTGCCAAGAGCAATTGGATCTATAAGCAAACTGAAGTTGGTTCAGCATTGCAGGAAGACTTGATGTTAAGTAGTCTTTGACCAATCTCTCAAAGCACTTCATTACAGTGGAGGTGAGAACTACTGGGCATTAGTCATTCAGGCTTGAGTGTGGAGACTCCTTGGACAGTAGTATAATGGTTATATTTTTGAAGCACTTGGGTACTGTAGCTTGATGCAGAGAGCTGTTGAATATGTAAGTAAGATCAGTAGTTAATTGGTCAGCACAGGCCCTAAGCACTCACCCCAGCATTTTTCAGGATCAGCTGCCTTTTTTGTATTTACCCATCGCAGTACCCTTTGAACATGTGCTGGGTGAAGGGAAAGCTCTTCATCTTCTTGGTTGGTGTGCAGTTTCATTGCCATTGTATTGTTTCCCTTCTCAAACCTGCTGAAGTAGGTGTTGAGCTCATTGAGAAACTCCGTCTTATTATCACATTGAGAAGGTAGGTGCCTTTAGTCTCATATAGATTGTATACCTTTGGAGTCTCTCAGGTCCAAGAAGTAACCTCAAATTTTCTGTCCATATGCCCACTTATCCTCTCTTTTTCCTCTACTTAGTTTCATTCTGGCTTCTCTAGGGGCATCTTTGTCTTTAGACTTAAAGGTAGCATTGTGTGCCTTCAAGAGCTCGCACACTCCAGTTGTGAGCCAGGGTTTCTGATTTGCTCATGTGATGATGCTCTTATTGACTGTCACATCATCCACACATTTTGATATATAGGCCATCATGGGCTCTGTGTAGTCATCCAGGTTAATTTTCAGGTCCATAGTAGCCACCTCTTTGAATAAATTCCAGTCCATGCTTTCAAAGCAGTCTTGGAGTGCTGAGACTGTTCCCTCTGGCCATATCATTATTTGTTTCCTGGATGGCTTTCCTCTGATTAACAATAGCCTATTTGCTGGTAGTAGTGTAATGGAGAGATGATCTGAGTTACCCAGATGTGGATGAGGTACTGCCTTATATGCTAGCTTGGCGTTGGTGTAGACCTTATCCAGAATGTTCTCTCCCTTTGTTGCAAAAATATGTTGGAAGTAATGAGATAAAAGTGTTCACAGGATGATACTAGGCTATTGGCCCGGAGGCCCTTATAAGCCTAGCCAAGAATTTCGCCCATGTTCCCTCAAAGTCAGCACCTGTTTCCCCTGATAAAGATACCATTGCCAGGTATTGAACCAGGATCTTCTAAACTACAGTTAGAGAAAAGCACCAGCACACCAACTCAGCTCTATGCAAGTGTAGCTAGCATTGGTTAAGCTATCAAACAATTCAGCCATTAGGGTTTCATCCATATTATTCCACATAGGCTTCTTGTAAAGGCACAGCTCCCTAGGCAGTCTCTTCTTATCTAGAATTTGTTGTAAGTAAATTTGCTCCCAAAACAACCCTTTCCTGCACTTCAGTTCCTTTTCTAGTTTATTAAAAGAATCAAAATTGGCCTTACTTTGGTTTTGAGCTTCCTCACATTGTTGTTCCCCAGAATAAACCTGTCATCATCATTCTCCTCCCACGTAGGTTAAATCAGTAAGTGAACATCGCACCCTCCACACTGTGAAGTTTCTTCTTGGTTTGTTTTGGACCCAGTATAGTTTGCATACTGTTTTTTTTTTTTCAGTACTTCCAGGGATACAACGGCTTTCTTTTTTAGAAGATAACTTTCTGTTCCTGTATTCTTTTTCTTATTATGCTAGAAAGAGCAGTAATGCAAAGACAAGACCTTTGGTGGGTGTTAGAAGAAAAAGCTGCAAAACACTTAGACTGGAAACTTAAACAGCAGAAAAGAGGTTGATCTTTTAGTTAAGAATTAAAAAAATAAGGGAGGAAAATCTACGGAGATTTAGAGGATATTGGAGGATTCCTGTTCTGAGTTGTATTGTTCTGTGTTGAAGGAGCATATTAGTGGTTTATTTGAAAAAAGAGAGGTAGTATGATATGGTGAGAAGCCCCTTTATTACAGGAACAGGTATGAAGAAAGCTATTGAAAAGTGTTGTTCATTGGTTAGAGAAATAAGAATGGAAGCACCTGGGGAAGATGGTCTTGTAGAGTTTTGTAAAGGTATATGTCAAGCTGTATTTGGGTGCGTGTTTAAATAAAGTGTGCAGATGGGCAAACTACCAAATTCCTTACTAGAGTTAATGTAGTTTGAATAACTAAGTGTGGACAGGATAATTTAAATCTTGTTATCTACAAGCTTATTTCTTTGTTGATGTGAAAGTTTTGATGATGGTTTTGGCTAGAAGATTATGGGGATATATCTATCTGTTTTCAGATTTGCTTGATTAAAATCACTCCCTATTATGTCAGCAAACTTTGGATTCTGTTTTTTTAGCTCACTGCTTGACTGGTAAAGTGTACTCAGTGTCTTGTTGGTATTGGCACTGGGGGGAATATACACCACTGTAATGCTCACACCATTTAACTCCCTTGGCAGGTAGAAAGATTTACATTTCAATGACATAAACTCAATATTTTCAGAGCAATAATTAGTAACTAACTCAATGCTGATGCACTATTTATTACAGACATAGATACAGATAACCCCTTCTCTTGGTTTTCTGCAGAGTGCCTAGTTTTTGTCTGCTCTAAATAATAGAAGCTCTTCTACATAGACTGCACTATCATTACTATTACTATTTAACTATGTCTCAGTAAATATAAGTACACAGCTATTTCTCACCTTGCTATGAGTTATTAACTCCAGTCTTATGTAGTCCATTTTGCTATCCAAGGAGCAAACATTAGCCAGTAACAAGGACAGAAGTGCAGGCCTGTATGGATTACATTTTAACCTTGCAGAGACACCAGCACAAATCCACAAATTCACCCTAGGGATCACTCCAGTGGCTCTAATTGACAGAGGCACTGGGAACTAAGGTCATGTGGCAAAATGCCAGGGTAATCCTATGGGCTATGCTTGTAAAGGCTCCAGGGCCATTAGCCTAGTACCTATGAGCCTATGAACCTATGAGCACTTCCCTGTTTTTTCACATCTTTTCCTTCTTTTCATTTTCCAGTATGTGGTAGCAGACAGCTTTGCTTGAAAAAGGCAATTTGGACTATGTTTGAGTATAATTCCTAGTTCTTGTAATTCATGGAGTGTTGTAGGCCTCACAGGCCCTGCAGACAGCAACCCATCAATCCTTCCACATTGTGAGCTTAGGTGTCAAATTTTCAGTAAGCTGTCTCTGTCATAACTTAGTTTTCCTTCTGTATTTTCCCCAGATTATGTTCTTTTCAATGATTTTGACATAAAACAAGAAAAATAACGCACATTTCCCTGTAGAGTTGAAGCAGCCACTGTCACACAAGGTGCTGCCATTTTTTTTTCTTTAACTCTGATTATGCCATATGATGAAATCTGACTTTTCTAACAGGATCTATATTACAAAATCAAATGATAAAAAGAGTGAGCACTAAAAGTCAAAAGCACTGAATGCCGAACACATGGAACAGGGCCGTTTTTGGGACTTTGCCATGTCCTCCACTGTGGTGCGATCTTGGAATTTGTATATTTAAGTATAGAGGGGTGTGGGAGGCAAAGCCCCCCCCCACTTTATTTTGTGTTTGGATTTGTTTTTTTTTTTTTTTAATTTTTGCGGAGCAGCGATTTTTTTCCCCTTGGAAAAAAGTTTCTGTTCCGTGTGTTCCACATTTGCTGCTTTCAGTTTTTAGTGTTCGATAAAAGAGCTTTTGGTCTTTTTATCATTCAACATCATGATATAGACCCTTCTAATAGTAGAAAGAGTTCTCCACTGGGGTGAGGAAATGACACAGTGTTCTGTATGTTGTTGCCATAGTAAGGTATGGATTTAAATTCATGATTATCTGCACGTTATGCATGAGTGGGATTCTACTGTCACAATGATAACTGCATTATGCAGCACATCTGTTTGGGCATAGAGGCTATCATGCAATATTGTGTAATAATGAGACAAATCACACCACTCCACTCTTTTAACCAAATATAGACACAAATAAGCCTTGGGGCAATAAGATGATGCAGTGCCTTCAAATACACATGCAGTATATCTCACAATTGTAGTAATACTTCTTTTGTGGCATGTTCGGTCTTCACAATGTCATGTCACTGCTCTGGTAACATAAGTAGGTGTTCAAAACCAGCATTTAGTGACTATAATCATTGTATGGCAGTATACAGCTATGTATGAATGAATGAATGAAATCCATTACAGTTGTAATGTTTACAATTATAGTAGGAAAGACCGCCCCCATCCTTTTTTCTTCAAACAATTGGTTTGTGACACAGTCATATGATGTAATGACTTCACACAGGTGGACTCTTACAGCTGTGTTAAAACTTCCACTGTGGTTCATATGATTCATGCACATTTCATTAGACTGTGGACTTATGTAGGTGGCTGTTCAATTCCAACAAAGAACAATATTATGTGAGTGTACTGGTGTGACACAAACACCATTGCACTGAGTTAATTCTACCCATTTTTTATCTTGGACAAACATCTTTCAAAACATTTTGGGATTATATGGAAGTGAAGTAGATGTTCTAAAATTCTTGTGGTGTGAGCACCCCTGTGCCACATGCATTTAGCACTGACTTGTACAGCATATCTAGACAAACAGAATGTGATCTGAATCTGGGACTGTGTGTGTAAAAAACAATGTGGATGGAAAATATTATCTTGGCCAAGCCCTACTGAAGCTGGTCTTTTCACAATTGTGTGTATATTAACATAGTTACCTCCTTTACATCACTCTGTCAAATTTTTATTTTAGAAATTAACATCAAAGTCCTTTTTATTTAACACTTTGATTTCTGTTATCTGTGACTAGCTCCGTTACTATCTCCAACGGTAGACAAAATCAATACACAGATCTGTAGAGTGGGTAGTATGACAGGCAGGAGTTTGAAAAAGGTGACATCTGTCTAATAGATAACTCTGTCAGACAAGAGTATCTTAAGCAAAGAAAGTAGTTATGGAACAGTTAGTGGGCCAACTATTTACAATCTATTCCTCCAAGTTAGGGGATCTATACCCATTACAATAGAAGACTGATGTAATCCCTTTCAAGGGTGTTCTTCTTGGCCCAAGTGAGTATGCCTCTTTTAATGGTTGATACAGATCTGTCTGAGATCTGCCCTGGCATGTGTTTGAGTCTGGAAAGATGCAAAGGCTGAGTATATCAGTGACTTCTTCACAGGCAGTACTTATTTTACAAATAATAATGTTCTTTACTTCATGTCTTCATGCAAACATTTATGTATTACTGTAATTCGTTTGTTTACACTCTAGAGATTTAGGCAATAAGAGGGCATCTATAACATTTCCTAATGTGTGGTACACTACAAAATAATCCAAAAGTTTGAGTAGGACTGTGTTATGAGACTTTTGTATTTGTTTTGTTTAATTGATGTTGTGGTAGTCTTTTTCTTGTGAGCAAGCCCAGTATAATAATGTAGTATATGTGTGCCTTCAGGAAAGACAAATTTAACTACTGAATATCATAATATATTTCTTCCCATTTCTTGCTCTTGGTCAGGAATTCATTGAATTATCCTCTATAATGCTGGCTTTGCCAATGTTCTTGCAATGGAGTTAGTGACCTATGGGCAGAGTATGATACCATTTGTCACAGGCCAATGTACACTTGGTGTATGTGCAATGAAACTCTACAATAGTTCATCTACTAATACAAGTCAATGGTTACTGCAGTGTCATGCAGCTCTTACTATTGTGTTTATCAAGGCTAACTTCAGGACTACATATCTATCTATCTATCTATCTATCTATCTATCTATCTATCTATCTATCTATCTATCTATATCTGTATAGCTCTATCTCTCTCTCTCTCTCTCTGTATGTGTGTGTGTGTGTGTGTGTATATATATATATATATATATATATATATATATATATATATATATATATATACATATCTTTAGATAGATATACGCAAATTCAAATATAGAGCCTTTATATCTGCAGTATAATACACTTATTCTAGTCAGCATGTCTAGTGGGGCAATTAAACCAGGAAGTGCACATGTCATTTCATTGATTATAGTAACACAGATTCATCATAGTCACAAATAATTGTGGCTTAACATTTGCTACATTTGCCCAATAATTGATGTGTTAATGGCATGCTGGCATGGTCTTTTATTTTAGGCATGCTTTGTGTGGGCTACCTATGCATTTGCAGTATACATAGAGATGCATCATAAACATATTGATATACATCATGACATTAAGAAACACAACCCGGTGTCAGGTGATGGACTACACTTGAACACTTTCTCAAATGCCATATTAGCATTACAAATTTTGCATGTACATATGTCACATTTGCTAAAGTTATAGAAATGGTAACATGTATATCAGATCATTATTCTGTTTATATCCTGGTTAGTTTGGCACCTCTGTCTATGTGTCATAGCCCTCTGTATTGTGCTACATACATACATAGCATGCTTGAGCAGTAACTAACTTTCTACTATTCACATCATACATGATGCTTAATTTTCATTCCTCAGTACTGTTATTGGAATGATTGCAAAGGTGCCCATTATTCTTCTCAATATTTCCACTTTGTCACAGGTGCGTACGCTAACATAACACCTGTCAGTATTGTTTCTACATACACATAAACAATGCCACGTTTACAATTCTTTAACTTGTGAGTTCTAATATCAATCATATGAATATAATGTATTATATTTTCTCACTCCCACAGTATGCATTCCTATGGAAGATTACTTCAGTGCAACTGCCGCACAGATGTAGCTAGGCATTACCATTACAATCTTGTAACCAAATATTACTAAGCATGCCACAGAATATGTGCACTGGCAAGCATGCATTTAGGTTTTACAACTAAAATTCTAATGTTTATCACATTATTTATTTTTTTATGTATCTTTGTTGACTGGGAAAGTATGACTGAGACAGATATTCATTTTTCAGTGGAAGCCTGGGGAGAAAAGCTCCAGTTCACATATATAGACAACATACAGTCATTTACATTAATATACAGTACGTGCTTGGTTAATACATGTTTATATGAATGATAAACTTGCTGTAGTTACAAGTGACAAAACATGGCAAAGATGTGTGTCTTTCTGAAGTGCATGAGACAACAGCGGTAGGGTTAGGTTAATTTATGTTTTTACATTATGAAATGAAGATTACAACATACTGTCAGTTTCAACAGATAACTTCCTGAATACACATCTGATATGCAGTACCTGCAAAATATGCAAATATCACAAATGTATCTACTGTCCTTGAAAATTGTTATGTCAACTCAGCATAAATATTTATCACATTTATGCCCCTTTGTCACACTGCAGCTCTATGCCCCCTCACATCCTTTGTCATGAGTCCATAAAAGTGAACAGGATTACATTATTACATCAACATAAATCATTTTTGTCAATAATGCTTTCTGTGTAATAATCACATTTATTTTTATTATCTAAATACAGTTTTCCCATTTAGCTTTCCCTTCTTCTTGTTTGTGTGCTAATCCCTATATATGAGAACAGTTTCCATGTTTACCTTCCCTTGCATCTTTAATTCTTTCATTAAAGTTGGCCTTACCTTGTATTACACTAGCTGTGCATGCTTCCTAACTAGGTTTGTCTGCAGGCAAAACCTTTTGTTAACATTATGTGCTAGAGCCTCCGCACACTTCTTTGTGGCTAATTGGCCATTAATATTTCTGCTGGCCACAAATAGTTGACGCTAATTGTGGAAGCTTCCTTAACAGCTTCGATATGCAATGAACACTGCAGATTATTATGTAGGCTTAGCACAAAGTATGCATAATTGTTAATGAATTCCCGGGCTCGTCTAAAAGAAACATTTTTTTTTCTCTTGTCAATCATATTTTAATTTTGCAACATATTTTAAATTGCAAATTTATTTACCATGTCAGCCCTCCATAGAAAAAAAAGAATACAGACATATGTAATCTGAATGTTGCACCATTTTCATTATATATATGCTCCAATAATGAAATATGTAAGTTTCATTCCATACTTTACCTAAACCTCTCCTGTCTCGAAATTGGAAAATATCTAGATCATGTTTTATCCCGTCTCAAAACACCCTGTTTTTAACATCACTCTGATTGGAGTTCTAATACTTTACAATACACTTTTAAATTGTCATCTATTTCTAGACTTTCCCAAATAGTCACACCCTTCTAGATTAACTATCCTAATTTTTTCTTAAACCTGAAGAACCATTAGCTGCTAAGTTTGCTTCCATTTCTACTTTATTTTTGTAGTACAAATATGCCCTGTGATAATGATGAATTCTAGAAAAATATAACTTTCTAAAGTATATTTTTGTCATAAGTACAGTGCTTAGTAATGTATTGTCAAAAAAATATCAGCATTGTTATGCTTTAGTCCCCCATTACAACATGATATCGGCCACCACAGAAGAGTGTCTGAAGCATTTTCACAGTTTTCAAAGCGATTATTCAGGTTATTATCACACAAACAAGTATTGTTGCAGACAACTATTCCACACCTTTTAAAACAGATTTTAATAGAAAGGTAAATAGATAGATATGCATGTAGTTAGATACAGAAAGTGAGATAGGTGTATAATTACATGAAGAGAAAGGTCAATAAATACATTTATATTAGTGTGTGTGTGTGTGTGTGTGTGTGTGTGTGTGTATAGATATATATATATATATATATATATATATATATATATATATATATATATATATATTGAATATGAAATAGATATGCATAGAATTAGATGCAGATATATATATATATATATATATATATATATATATATATATATATATATATATATAGTTCCCATTCAGAAGCCTGAAACATCATAAGCCTGAAAATCAAAATCCTGAAACCAAAAGCCTGAAAATTCAGAATCCTGAAAACTCAAAATCCTGAAAGCCCAAAATCCTGAAAGACCAAAATCCTGAAACTCAAAATCCTGAAAACACAAAATAGACATACTGATGTCATTGTGGCTTTGCTATTGTTAGCCCTGTGGTGTTAGGTCATGCGTTGGGGTCAGGTAAGTGTGCGGTTGGTTTTATTTTAGGTTAGGCGGTTTAAGTGAGTTAGGGTTAGGCAGGTTAGGCATGTATGCAATAGTGACAAATATTGGGGTTAGCGGTTTAAGTGAGTTAGGTTTAGGCTGGGTCAGTTGAGTGTGCGATAGTGACGGACCTTAGGGTTAGGTAGGTCAGGGTCAGTTGGTAGATATTAGTGTCTTTATAGTGACATATTAGCATTATTTGTGTTTTCAGGATTTTGAGTTTCAGGATTTTGGGCTTTCAGGATTTTGGGCTTTCAGGATTTTGAGTTTTCAGGATTCTGAATTTTCAGGCTTTTGGTTTCAGGATTTTGATTTTCAGGCTTATGATGTTTCAGGCTTCTGAATGGGAACCATATATATATATGAAAAAAGAGGTACATACATTGAAAGATCGGTAGACAGATAAGACAGATAGTTGCATACATAGATGCATGGATAGATATTCATATAAGATAAACAGAGAGATAGATATTCACAAGTGTACTTATATGCATAGATATACACACGTGTTTGCACATAAGATAGACAGATGGATGGAGGCATGGATGCATATATACTAAGACAGATAAATATCAACAGGTACATATCTATATTCAGATAAAGTGCTGGATCCATTATTACTGCTGCAAATAATTAATTATCAGTCTCCTTCTATGGTAGTAGCAACATGTGTTGCATAAAAGCAGTGCTGTATTAAATTGTACCACTTACTAGATATATAAATAGCTAGAAAAAAAAGAATATATGGTTAGAACTGGTCACTATAGACTCATTGTCTGCAATGAGCTACAAAATATTCCATGATATCTTTATCTGTTTATAGATCAAATGTGATGGACCATTAAGATGTTTATTTTATAATATATAGTGTTTATATATCTATGTATATCTATCTATATATACATATATGTATATATATATATATATATATATATATATATATATATATATATATATATATATATATATATATATACATATATATGTATATATGTATATATATATATATATATATATATATATATATATGTGTGTGTATATATATATATATATATATATATATATATCTGTCTCTCTCTCTCTCTCTCTCTCTCTATATATATATATATATATATATATATATATATATATGTGTGTGTGTGTGTGTGTGTGTGTTCATAAGTTCATTGGTTGGTACTAGACTATTGGCCCTAGGGCTTATACAAGCCTAGCCATAACAATTCCATGGCTATTTCTTCCCACACTATTTACTTCCCTGGCCCCCTGTCTAGCAGGGAGACTGATGTGATCCCTGGGGTGAATTTCCTTTCTCCCATCCAATCATCAAGGTTCCCTTTGAAGAGGACCAAAGAGGTGCTGTGCTTGACATGTATGGGCAGTCTATTCCAGAGTCTGGGGAGTCTCTGGGTCAGGAACCTATCCCTCCAGCATGTTTTGTTTATTGTGATGACAAGGTTTAGATCCCTGGAGCGTGTGGTTCTGAGGGATTCGGATTTCTTTAAGTGTAGCATGTTCAACAGCTCTGAGTTTGAAATAGACTTGTATGTTAAGCAGAGATCGCCTTGGAGTAGACGATATGCGACAGAGTATAGCTGTAGTTTTTTAAGGTGGTCAGCATAGGGCATCTGCTTTAGGCCTGTGATTCTTTTAGTGAGGTATTTCTGTGGCCTTTCCATTTGTTGCAGATGTCTTGAGAGGTACATACCAAATGGTGCATTGTATTCTATAATGGGTCTAATGAGGGATGAGTAAAGTGGGACAATGACCTCCTTTTTTCTGGATGAAAAGCCCTTAGTGATGAGGTGTGCCACATAGAAGGATTTCCTGACTGCTGTAGCGATGTGGTTATTGAAGGTGAGACCACTGTCCACCTGTGTCCCTAATTGTCTTATCACACTTTCGGTGTTTAGTGCACTGCCACTTATGTGGTAATTCACGGGTACATGTTTTTTTTACAAAGGGGATAACTTTACATTTCTTGGCATTGAGCTTGAGCCCATGGCTCTGGCAACAAGCATCTGTTTCTGTAAGGCCCTTTTGGAGAGTATCCACATAATTTGGGGGTTCAATAATGGCTCCCAGCTTGCAGTCATCTGCGAACTTTGTTAGCCAGATACCCTTAGTGCTGGCCTGTACTTCAGAGAAGTAGATGCCAAGCAAGAGAGGTTCAAGGACTGAACCCTGAGGTACTCCACTTTTCACTTGCTGGAGCTGGATTTGGAGTCATCTACTTTTACAGTGTGGGTTCTGTCAGTAAGCCAGTTGGCAACCCACTGAGTGACGTAGGGATTAATGCCCAGCTTAGTAGGTTTATCTATGGTTCCAGAGTGGGGGATGGTGTTAAAGGCCTTGGCAAGGTCCAGATAGGCTGTGCGAACTGCCTTACCCTTGTCCATGACTTTGGAGACTGATTTGAAGAAGTCAATCTGGCTCAGGAGACAAGATTGACCCTTCACAAACCCAAACTGGGTGGGGTCCAGTGTTTTAAGGTTGCCAATGTCTTTGTTTATAAGTTCCATGATAATACGTTCCATGGCCATGCAGATCAGGCTCATCAGACTGATGGGGCGGTAGTTCCTGGGATCCAAGGTGGATCCCCCCTTGTGGAGTGCGATAGCTGCGGCTGTGCGCCACTCAGTGGGCATGAACCCTGTGGTGAGGGTATGATTAAACATGACACTTAGGTGAGCCAGTTCATTTTGTAATTCATGTAGTACACAGCCTGGGATGTCATCTGGTCCCATGGATGCTGTATTCTTAGCTTTGCAGACTGCGTTTTTTACCTGTGTGGCCATTATTACCAGAATTTGGCAATCTTCTGGTATTGAGATGGGCCATTTAGGGGGTGAGAGGGGGGTGAAGTTGGCACCGAATCGATCTGCCAGGGTATTGGCACTATCCTTGGGATCAGTATATTTAATGCCATTCTGTTGTAGCTTAGATCAGATCTGAGCATTGCCATTTAGATTCTTGACATAGTTATAGAATGCCTTGTGGCAGTCTTTGGAATTTTTCGCAATTTTATTTTCAAAACTAGCTTTGGAGGATTTTATGAGGGATCTTAGATTTTTACTGAGGCTGGTAAGGGAGTGTTTTGCATCCTGGGATTTTCCTCTTTTCTGCAACAGTTTCTTCCTTTTGTTGTAAAGTTTGTTTATGGCAGGGGACCACCAGATTGGCTTTCTTTTTTTGGAGGAGAGCATCTTGTTTCTATTTGGGATGGCATGATTCATGCTTGAGTGGATGTGCTCGTACAGTGCCTTAGTGTAGGACTCAGCAGTCGAACTTTCAGTTCCCGCCTGCATGGGTGTCATGAAGTTTGTAACTTCTGACTTGAGTAGCATGAAGTTGTCTTTGGAGAAGTTTTTTATTTAGGTTTCCTTACTGGGGGGTGGGGATGGGATGTGGATGTTAAGGGTGATTAGCTTATGGTCTGACCTGACCAATGAGGAGGTGACCATAGGTGTGGAGCATCAATTTCCCATGTCGGTAATGACCAGGTCTAGGATAATGGAACCCCTGGTGGGACTATGGATTAGCTGATCCAGGGCATTGAAATTTATGAATTCCAAGAACCATTGGGCAAAGATGTTGGTACATGAGTAGTTTTCCCAGTTAATGGCAGGGTAGTTGAAATCACCCATTATTAGGTTGTTTGGTTATATGTTAATATTTTCCAATATGTTTGGAAAGGTGTAGTGAGAATCTTGGGGCATGGTGGGGGATCTGTAGCAAGCTACAGTTTGGATTGCAGTCTTACCTAGTGTTAGATGCACCTGGAGAATTTCAGATGCATTGTGTTGGGCAACTTACCTGGCAGTGTGACTATCCTTGGTGAATATGGACACTCCTCCACCTTTAGTGTTTCAATCCTGGTTTAGTGGCAAGAAATGTGGTAAGAGTTGTAGCCTGGTATTGCAGGGGTGCTCTCTGGAGCCTTGTACCAGGTCTTAGTTATTGCACAGATATCGATGTTCTCCATTTTTAGGAGTGCCTCGAGAGAGTGCATTTTGAGGTTTAGACTTCTAGCATTGAGTAGTATTACCTTCAGATTTTGCATGCTTGTACTTGTTATGGTGGTGGTTTTGTCCTTTGAACTTTGCCTAAAAAAGGCACTATAGTGGTAGCAAGAGCCTTAGCCAGTAACCTGAATCCCAGGGGCAACAGGTGCAGACCATCTCTGGCAAAGCATCATGATCTGTCGATCATGTCGTCCTAGGCAGACAGATACTGGATCCCCTTTGAATGACACCAGAAGCTTAGCCAATTGTTGAAGTCAGTTGTTTTGTCCTTATATTGTGGTATCATTCTGGGCAAAGGCAGGTTGCTACTCAGGGCTAGGGTCATACCTGCCTGGTCCACATCATCCAAGAGCTCTTACATGTCTCTTTTCATGTAGCCTAGGGAGGTACATCTCAAGTCATTCACTCCAACATGGAAATGACAGAGTCATATTTGTACTTGTTGTGGTGTGACTTGAGTGCATGAGTTATGCAGCGGATCCTGGCATCCGACAGGCAGCTCACTGTAATATATATATATATATATATATATATATATATATATATATATATATATATATATATATATATATGTGTATTAATAATATATATATATATATATATATATGTGTGTGTGAACACTGTATAATCTTGAAATTCTGGAATACCAAATTTCAGAATCCCGAGATCATAAAGCCAAAAGTTCTAAATACCGAAACCCCAGAAGCACGGATTTCAAAACCCCAACATTTGGAGATGTTGAAGTAGCGCTTCTGGTGTTGTGGTGTTTGAATGGAAGTTCAGGTAAGTATGTATGTTTGAGGGTGTTGGTTAGAGGCTTTGGTGTGTGTCAGTGTGTGTTGTGACTGTGATGTGTGTGCAAGGGGAATGTAGATATGTGGTGGTGTTTTTGTGTGTTTATCTGTGTAGTGCAACCCTGGAGTTAGTATATTTAAGTATAGAGGGTGTGGGTTGTGCAGTCCCCACATGGGGGTGCAGGTGGGCTTGCCCCCCTGCTTGTATGTAGTGTGGGTTTGTATGTTTGTGTGTGTGGGGGTGTTTGTGTATGTGTGTGGTGTCTGGTTAGTGTAGGATTCGCAATTTCAAAATTCGCGCTTTTGGGATTTCGATATTTAGAGCTTTCGGCTTTATGTTCTCGAAATTCTGAGATTCGGTATTTCAGGATTTTGGGATTATAAAGTAAATATATATATATATATATATATATATATATATATGTGTAGTTAGATATATAGATAGGTAGATATAGATATATATCCATCAGCATCAGATCAATTCATAATGTCAGAGCTTTGTTTCAGGATTTTTTTGTGTGATCCTTGACCACACTAGCCCTTGATTTTCAGTCCTTTTTCAGTCAATGGATCCAGGTTATCATCAGGACAATTATAAACCATAATGGGCCATCATGCAGACAGCCACCAGATTGAGTCCATGTTTTTTTTCTCATTTTCCTCCTCAGTTTTGCACACACTCTATGACCTGGTAAGACATCACTGAGCAGTATGCAATGGACTGATAGTGAAAAATGTCCCCCTCAAGGGGTGCAAGGGGGTGTTGTGCCAAATTCACCTGAAAACACAAATGACTACACTAGATTGACATTGTGTGCTTTTTATTGAATATAACCACACAACAAAAATAACTATGCAATGACAGTATATTCAAACAACATCTAATACTGATGCTTCCCACCAGTTTACTTAAAGAACCACTACCCTGGAGAACTTTTTCATGCCAAAATAAAAGAAAAAAGAAAAAAAGAAAACGTTTGCACATCCAGCCACAAGAGTACAGCTTATGTACCCACTCATAATCACAAACTCCAAGAAACCAGTCCTCAAAGTCCAGGAAATCAGGGGAAGCAAAAGGGGGAATTCTGCCCCACATTAGACCACCTTGTAATTCATCTATTGCCCACTTTCCTGACCAAACCTATAAAATAAAGAAAAGAAAAGAAAGGAAATGGGTAAAAGTATATATATATATATATATATGTATATAATAACCAACATCAAATAAATATATGCCATCTGGCCAGAACCAAAGTGAATCTTTGTCCTGCAAGCCCCAGTGGTTAATTACATCAAACCCGAATTCTGGAACTGCATAATCTACTCTATAGTTCACATATTTTTGTACCATCTCTGATGTTTGAGTTGATGTCAAATTGGGCCAACAATCAGTGCCTTTGCTTGATGTCAGTTCAACAAACGATGGACCCAGGATAAATAAATTGAGCCAAAAAATGACGACTTAAAAACATCAGACAAAAGATGATGCTTAGGCAAAACTCCAATGTCACTCCCCTCATAAGCTAAACAATATTTCATTTGGTGTTCTAATCTTCTTAATCACTTCTTGAAATTTAGGTAAAACTGCAAACACCAGAAACCAGAGAGGCCCCTCCAGACCGCTTTGATTGAAGATGGATCTAATGCTAGAGTGGAACCTTTGGGCCAGGCTGATACTTTCTTCTCTGGTAGCAAAATGTAGGAATGTCCGAATAACACTACCCATTCCACACCTGCAGAAGAAATACATGTTACCATCTAGAAATATCTATCTAATTTATTTCATAAAGGCATTAGATGACCACTGCCCAAGCTTGTTTATGACTTCAGTAGATTGGCGATCCCTAGATAGATCAGACACTTCACAAATGAAGACAAAATGAAATGATGTACCCAGGGAAGGAAGAGTTTGGACCAGCAATTCTATATGAAGTATAGTATAAACCATTCTGAGGTTATTTTTTTTATTCTGAGGTTCTTGAAAATTTAACTCCAAGTGTGAAGTAGGAGAATTCAGGTTGAAACGTTTCTTACCCAGATGAACCCAACACAATAATAAAGAGGGAAAAAATAAACACTTTGCTTAAGTGTCGTCAAGACTGCTGGTCCATCTTGGAGCAACAAAGTCAGGGACAGTACTGCTAAGGAGATTGATTTCTCCACAAGTTAAATGAAGTGGAAGTTCACCTACCTGGAATGCTCCAATACATCCAAGTAACTAATGGCACATATATGACATAAAGAAGACATCTGGGCATTCATTTGTAAATAGCACCAATAATGACAAATAACAGCTTTCTTTCAAAATGATGATGGCAATCTGACATGAGCCCCAGTGTCTTCTCAGCCTAGCACCATTCTGCATAACAACCAATGTTTGGCAAAATCTGACACACATAGCATTTTATCCATAAAATAAGAGCTAAGTCAGTATGAAACATCTCAACTGCTTCATTATTTAAACACCTGGAGTGAGACCTGATTGTACATATATTGGTGGTATATTTTCTCAAAACTGGTAAAAGAAGGCAAAAGTTGATCTGTAAGCCCTCTGAGTGCTATTTGACTGAGGCTATGAGATCACCCAAGCTAATACTCTTTGCCAGTCATCCAGAGAAAGTCTGGAATCATTGCATGATTTTCTTGCACTTCTGGAGCCAGCTCCCTGAATCTTGTGACCTGAAAGTGAGAAAGGTAGTCTTTTAATAGATTGGTTTTGCTTGAAACATACAAACTGTAAATGACAAACTTATCTTCAAACTTTGCAAAATGAGCTGCCTTAGCAAAAACTGGACCCTGTTGGACTTGGAAATTATTTTGGTCAAAACCAGAAAAATCCTGTACTGCAGACATTTTGTCACAATGAAAAACTACCTTACTGTGACTGAGTAGGTCACTCCAAAGAACAATTCCTGCCCAAATGGGTAAAAGCTCAAGAAATGTAATATCCTTCTGAACCTGGGGGCACCTGAAGTAGGCCAAGGGGAAGAAAACCATTTTTTTTTGGAAATAAGCACCCATTCCAAAAGCCCCTACTGCATCTGTAGCAATAATAACTCAGATGAAGAATCGCAGTCCCTTTAACAATACACAATACCATTGTAGTATAGTAAAATAAACCCCCAAATGCAGAAATCCTCTTTGATGCATTCAGCCGCTCTTACCCAGTGATGTTTAAGTTCACCTCTTTTAAAATACTAATATTGGTCACACACACACGCGCGCACACACACACAAACACACACACACACACACACACACACACACACACACACACACACACACACACACTAAATGGCCTGCCTGGGGCAATTACCTGACATATAAATCTAAGTAAACCCAAAAGTTCTATGACTCGCTGAACCCTAAAAGTTTTAAAGGTTAGGAACTGGCCTATGCATGCCCTCAATTTTTGCAGAGGGAAGTCTGAAAGCAGAGTTGGAGTCATTAGTCTCTAAACTTGAAATTCCCACAGATTTATAAAGTTCATAGGTTCATAAGCAAGTACTATTGTGCACCAATTTAGGTCTAGCAAATTTTTCCTTGGTGAGAATCAAAACCTGTACTTCTTGTTTGTGAGGTAAACACTTTTACTATTATAGCAAACCCCCAAACCTAATACACCCTCTCTCCTAGTTTCTATTTTGACAGAAGAACTTCAGTTTTATGACATAGCTGTGTAAATGCATCCAATGTCCCAGTAGCTCCCAAAACCCCTTCTGCAACAAACAAAACAGTGTCCAACTAGTGGACAGCTAATTGCTTTGGTGGAGTTTATTGCCATGTCAAGAGAAAGGCTGAACTAAATTTCTGAAATGTGGAGCAAGCCATCTAGCACCCCATTGATATTGCCATATTCATTTAACATTCTCCATCAATGCATGCCTAAGTATGGCCAATCTTCTGTCCAAATAGGGAGAAGCTGAAATGCTGATTCAGTGTCTTCCTTTGCGAGCCAAGGGTCGGTAAATGTTCAAATGATATTAGCAGCATCCTCAAAAGTAGAGTGCTTGATCTGGGCATCCAATCAACTCATGCTGCCACTGACCAAAAACCCAATTGAGAAGGACAAGTGATGAAAACTCCTATACTGCTCTGGCGTACTTGTTGGAACTAACCCTAGTGGCAAAATCTGAAAATTGGCAAATAGGCGAAGAAAAAGGTCTTAAAACATTACTCTCAGTAACTTTTTTTAATAATCAGTTCCTTCGATTCATTTTCTTTACCAACAATTGACCACAAGTAGGAACAATTTTGGAAATAAGAAATCACCCTAATTTTCAATGAGAAACAAAAAGAAAAAAAACTAGCAATTAATTCCTTCTTAGCTGCCATGTTTGGGTAACTAGCCAATAGCAGTCCTAAGTGCTGTGGCATATCTGGAAAAGAAAGTGTTATTATTTTCTATGAAGAAAGAAAAGAAAGGAAAATTCCAAGTCCTCTAGTACTCTGAAAAAGTAACGCACCTAGTGCACCATCACCCCTAGTCCCACCAAAGGATGACCCATTAACAAGGGAGATTTATGTGCTGATGACAGAATACCCTTTTACCCAACAAGTAAGGGCCAGTTTACCCTTGCCACTCTGAAAGCAGGAATGCTGGAAGTGGTAAGATAGCCAAGCACAACATCTATTGTTGTATGCCTAATAAGCTTTTAACTTACTATGGTTGTCCCACAAGTTTCCAACTACAGAAGACATGGGCTTGTCTACTAAGACCCCAGCCAGGTGTCTACATGTTTTTCTTCCCACCTGACACAGGGGTCTACTACCTTTAACTTTCTAAACATTTGGTCATACCATCACCATACAAAGCTTTCTCTAAAACACTGCTTACTTTTAAATATGCTAAGAGGGGAATGCTTGACTGAGGTAATTTTACATTACAGAGGTCATGAAACAAATGAACCTTAAAATCCAATTATCACAGTTAGTGATTACTGTTATTTAATTTTCTGAGTAAGTACGTGGCATGTTTAATATAGGCTTGCACCATTACAGTATGTAAATGGTGCAAAAGAAATGATTTCAAACTGATCTTGACTTAAGTTATTTCAATGTATGGCCTCAAATTATTATTTATTTCTGGAAAAAAAACATAGTTGTTGTTTTAACATTTTTTTTGCTATGTCAAAAATGATTCACCTTGCAGCATTTGTTTTGAACTTCTTTTGTTATACTTCTGTAATGCACCTATGCATGGTGAAAAAAACAGACATATATGTAACACTTTTACACAAATTTGTGAGTCCAGTCACTTATTCTTTATGTACACTTTCTTTAAAAGCATCAGACATTAATTAATGGCTGTTTGCAGATTATAGCTGCTTCAGAAGCATTATAAAGGCTGTTTTTTTTTCCTCAGTTAGTGACATATTTTAGATGTGTTGAGACATTGATGAAAGGAACAGCTATGCTAAAAGCTTTGATCCTCATGGAACAAAAGGAAATAAACAATTTGCATAATATAAAAATAATGATAAGCGTTAGAATGTAGCTCATTATAAATAAATCCAAGTACCTACAAAATTAGGTAAATAGCAATCAGGGTGATAGAAAGTAGTTGTTTTTCCAGTATTATTCAAATTAATGTATGGTACATTTCAAATATATGAGACATCAAAGTATTATTTTTCTGAACTGGGATTCATTTTCCTTTCTTTGAGGGAAAAAGACAAATACGCTGAAATTGCCTATCATTACAAAAAAGTTAAATAACTTTATGGAGAAAGAAATCCCATGTGCTGACTTTTCTTTTTGAAGCAGAGAATTATATGAGGCAAAATAGCAGTAATTATAATAATGAAAAGGAACAGAACTTTTTTTTTATTTCATCTCTCATGTGATTCTGTGTATACATAACCTCAGGCTTTCCAATGCACTTGGTTTAATGCTGAACAATTAAAAATTGATGCACTATTCTCATCAAGTAAACACTGGCACATCTATTTGATTTACCATTACCTGACTTAATAATAAAAAGAAATTTGCAGGTAATAATGAATAATGGTGTCCTGGAAGACTTTGATTGCCCCTGATATTTAAATTATTTGTGTAAAGTTATAACATAAAGGAATCTTGATGAGAAAAGCGTACCTGCTTTTCTAGAATGAGACCTTAGTTTTGGGAGTGGAAGAATTGGGAAAGAAATTATATTCCATGATAATTTTCAATTCATAGTTAATTTATTCATCTCATAAAAGAGTACTGTATTCCTGTTTTCACACATAAATGCTTTATGATATGAATGTTGAGGTGTATGAAATGAATTATTCAGTTAAGAGTAAGTGAAACCAATAAGCAGGCCTGCAATCTTAAATTAAGTCCAAATAAATGCAATATATGTTTACAGATATAATTGCACACAATTTCATTGGTGGTACACATTATTCGGCTATTAGTTTATTTGCATGATGACAAAAAAATCCTTAAGAAGATGCATAGCACAGGACAGTAAATGAACAGCAGCATAAGACACCGTTTATAGGTTGCATTAATTGTTGTTTATAGGCCTTAATACAGCCATCAACTATATGTGCTAATGATTTTTGTAAAGTCTTTTAGAAATTTGAATCAAACTTCACAAGCAAGTTCTTAGATAAAACCCCTAAAATGTGATATAGAAGAACAGCAGTGTTAGCTATCTTTATAAATAAACAGACAAAAAGAAAAAAAAAAGAAAATTGCAAAACTGTGCAAATCACAAAGCAATGTATAACTTAAAACTTCAATAACTGCCAGTCTTGAAAGGTATTATCTGCAATTCAGTATCTTACTTTTTCCTCTTTCTTTTCACAAGATGAACAAATACTGGAAAATATATGGTAGTTAGTGTTTCTAATATCAATTATGCTGAACAAACACTGAAAATTTTCAGCTGTAGGTTTCACAATAGCCTTATATGAAAACATTTAAGACTGTTTTTCATTTCTTTATAATAACTGGGCAGGTAACCAAAAGACATACCCCGGGATTCATGAAGCTTACATCAGGTGCAGGCATAGCATTGGCATCTAAAACAAAATATGGCCACCGAGCGATTCAGGTACTAGCTGTTTCCATGTGTACTACCTGCGTATGCTACACCCACACAACTCCTGAGCCTTGTGTGCTAATTACCCCATGTGCAGCGTAGCATGCAAATGATGGTATGTAGCGATTCAGGAAGTGGTGCAGGCATAGTGTAAGCATGCAAAAATGTAAACAGTAGAAAACGGTTTACATTTTTGCAAACAGAAAATCGGAGCCATGAAAGCCGACCAAACACATATATTACAATGTTAATATATGCCAATCGCTAAATATATAGCCATTGGCATAAAACACATGTATAAAATATAAAATTAACATTCAATATATATAGTCTCACTATCGCGACGTGAAAGTGCAGGGCAGCAGTGCGCAAAGGAGATCGCAAAGAATATATAAAAATATAGAATAAAACCGCAATGAAGCACATATCATGATTTCCCCATAATATTCAATGGCAGGCATGCTACACCATACTCATGGCACAAGGGTTGCTAAGGGGCAGTGACAGTGTTATGTGCAGTAGCTAGGAATTAGTCGGCAATGCCATGCAAATGAGAGGAGTAATAGTGAATCACAGATTCCCTGCTGCTGTAAGGATCCACCTCACAGGATAGCATTATAACACTGAGGTGAGCCCTTGAGATAAAGATGGCATTAAGAGAGGGGTGTGTCACCATTGCTGTAAGCATATTGGAGCATTGTTAAACTGGTCTGCCCCTAGCTAAGCAAAGCTGCAGGATAGTGGTGTGTCAAATTGCCCATAGCTATGATTAGCTGAGATTACAGAAGGTAACCGATTATGCATGTGAACGGAGATGAAAATGCGTGTAAACCCAGTAAACAGGTATGTGCATCATGCACTGCAGCTAAAACAGGAAGGATATAGGAAAGAAATAAGGAAATGCTGCAGCAGTGAAATCGGAGTACAAATGACTAATTAACACCTAAGAGCCTACAGTGGACCATTGACAACAGCTAACAAGGCTGCAAGCAGCTACCAGCAGAACAGGGAAGGGGAGGAGAGGGGCTGTACTGCAAAGAAAGCAGCAAAGGTCGAAGCAAAAAAAGGCGATATGCAGTATATCAGCTACAAGGCACATTTCGCCATGACTGGGTAGGGAAAGTAGAAAACAAGAAAGACGGCAGGTGGATGCACGCCTGATAATGGGAGGGGATCCAGGTCTAAAAGTGAATTAAAGGGCAACAGATTAATCAAGACAGGCAAGTAGATCTCCACAGTAAAGGCCTCACACTTGCAGTACTCATCGCGAAACCCATAATTAAGACACACATCAGCTGGAATAGTTCATACACACCCACTTACATCAGCAGCATCCATAGCACAATACTATAAAGTGTGAAAGCACCTCACACACATTTGTGTATTCCCATACACTCTGCACCAGTGGTGTATACAGACAGGGAACCTTTATTATGTACATGTTAGGGCCTGCCATAGCTTTGATCCACCAGCATGTGTTGGAGACTGATGGTGGTGTGGAGGATGATGCACATGACCACCACAGGCACCAGAGGAGGAGGTGAGTGTTCAGACCCAGGGTAACCTACCAGGGGCTACATGATCTGGAGATAGTAGAGCATTACAGAGTAGACAGGGACAACCTACAGCTACTTGTGGAGCTGTGCCGGCCATGCCTCAGAGTCAGAACAAAAAGAGGGGAACCCATCTCAGTGGATATGAACGTATGTGTAAACCTGGGAATACTAGCTACAGGTACCTTTCAATGACCAACTGGGGATATCATGGATATCTCACAGACATCAGTATCCAGAGTACTACACCAGTTCCTGGATGCCATGTTACTACATGCCAATGAGCACATATACTTCACCCAAATGCATGAGGAGTTGGCCAGCAATATGTGTCTCTTTCACCATGTGGCAGAATACCCAGAGGTACTGGGGGCAATAGACTGCATGCACATATACATCAAGTCACCACCTGGTGAGCAGGGTAGGTGCTACATAAACCACAAGTGATACCCCTCCATCAACTGCCAGGTCATGTGCAATGCCCAGGTATTATCATGGATGTGTGTGCTGGCAGCCTGGAAGCTATCATGACTCCCACATCTTGCATGCCTCACAGCTGTATTGGTTATTTTCCAGGGGGGACATCCTAAATGGCCACATGGTGGGGGATGCTGGCTATGCACTGGAACCGTGGATGAGATCTCTCATCAGAAATGCACACATACCCATGCAGGAATGCCATAATGAGGCACATGCACAAACCAAAATCATCATAGAGCATGTGCTTGGGATGCTGAAATCATGGTTCCATTGCTTGGACATATCTGGTGGAGCCCAACAGTGTTCTCCAGGTACATGTGCCAACATCTTCATAGTGTGTGAAATGCTACACAATATGTTCCTGCAGAAACAGCTGCAGCAGGGACAAAATGGTGAAGGCCCTCACAGCCCACCACCATTGCCAAGGGCCCCACAGGCACAGAGGTACTCAGACAATGAACACCCTTAGCCAGCCCTAGTAGGCAGATGGAGGCATGCCCAGTATGCCCATGCCTTGGCAAAGAGGGAATGTATAGCACACACACTGACAGTGTAGGCACCTAGGGACTGACACCTTTCTCCACCTGCACACACAGTAAAAATGGATGGCACACACACAAGACTACCTGCAAATTGTCATGTATAGGCAGTTTACTGTGTGTATGCAACATAGGCAGCCCTCAACTATTGCACACACAACAGCCATTGGCACAAGGTGAGTCAACACCTGAACAGTAAATTAAGCTATCAGCATATGCAGATACTGTATGTATAGATTCAAAGGTAGGTGCTTGGCCAACTGCCTGAGGCCATTCATAAGGTCAGCCAAAATGTGTCAGCTTTTGCCACCCCATTGATTCATTAACCATCCCTCTGTGGAGCAGAGCCAATGGCGGGATCCCTGGGGTGCATTTACTGTTCCCCATCTACTCTTCAAGATTTCTCTTGCAGTTTGTTAGTGAGGGGCTCTGTATAATGCAGTTAGGGATGTTGCTGCCAAGTATGGGGAGTATCTGTGACAGGAAGCTGTCCCTCCAGCATCTTCCGGTTATTGTTGTGGCAAGGTCAGCTCACTACAGTGTGTGGCTCACTGTGACATAGATTCCCATAGGTGGAGCATATCCATCAAGCCTGAGTTTGACATGGCTGTGTTAGTCAGTGGAGATCATCTCTGGGTAAACGAGATGTCACTGAGTAAAGCAGGAGTTTATTCAGTCTGGCTGCATAGACCATATGTTGGAGGCCAGTATTCCCCTTGGTGAGGTACATTCGTGGACCCCCAGCTGTTGGATGTGTCCTCTGAGGTACATCCCACATGGGATATTATACCCTATGATGGGACTGATGAGTGATGAGTGAAGGGGCACTATATCCCCAGTATGTCTAGATGGGAATCCTTTGGTAGTCAGATGGCCTACATAGAAGGATGTCCTAACTACTGTGGAGATATGATTGTGACAGGGGAGATCACTATCTACCTTAGTCCCCAGATACCCCATTACCTCGTCTGTATTAAAGTGGCTGCCACTCATGTGTTAATATGTGGGTACCAATTCCACAATGGAATGACCATGTAGTTAGTGGCACTTAGCTGGAGGCCATGTCATTGGCACCCTCTGATGTTCTCTGTGATGCCCCTTGAGGGATGCCCATGTCAGATGGACTATCAATCATGGCTCCCAGTTTGCAGTCATTGCCATGCATGGTCTTCCGTAGTCCACCTGTGTTTGCCTGTACATCTGAGACATATATGCCAAACAGTAGGGCTCCCAGGACTCAGTCCTGTGGTACACCAGTCTTGACTGTTCAAGAGTTGGACCTGGAGACTGCTAGTCATACCATGTGGGATCTGTGTGTAAAGCCATTGGCAACCCAACCTGTGATGTATGGGTGAATGTACAGGCTAGTGTGTTTATCAATAATACCTGAGTGGGGCATGGAGTCAAAAGCCTTGTTGAGGTCCAGGTAGTATGTGTGAACCACCTCCCCTGTCATCTAATGTCTTGGTGACTGTATGCAAGATATCAAACAGGTTCAGTAGGCATGAACTGCACTCAACCAAGCTGATCTGGGTTGGGTCACGTGTTCGAAGGTTAACAATGTCATTGTTAATGAGTGCCATGAGGATGCAAACCATATCATTGCAGACCAGGCTAGTCAGGCTTATGGGGTGGTAGTTACCATGGTCAGTTGTGATTTCACCATGATGGAGTAGAGTAACTGTTGCCACGTGCCATTGTATGGGCATGTAGCCTGTGGAAAGGCTGATGTAGGAATGATTAATTAGGTGGGGGGCAGGTTGTCTTGTACAGTTTGCAAGATGCAGTCTGGGTCAACATCTGCCTCCATTGATGCTGTGTTCTGCTATCACAAAGGGCCATTTTCACCTGTGTGTCTCTGATGGTTGGGATACTGTACCTTTTGGGTAATGTTGTAGGCTCTTTAGGGGTGAAGTATGCACTGAATGTATCTGCAAGGATGTTGACAACATCAGTAGGGTCAGCATATTTTATGCTATATTTCACCAGCACAGTGCAAATCTGTATGTCACCACATAGATCCTTGACATAGCCAAAGACGGCTTTGTGGTTATCTTTCGAATCCTTGCGTATTCTCCTGCTGATGTTAGCCTTGGATGATCTCATGAGGGACCTATGTATCATACTAATAGTGGTCACAGATGTCTGCCCTTCGTGGGATTTGCTGTGTGTCTAGAACACTGTCCTACATCTGTAGTATAGCCTGTTTATTGGACCGATGTCCTTGTCTAGGAGGTGTGAGTCTTGGTTTACCAGAGATGGCATGATCCATACATCCATGTAGATGCTTATAGACTGCATTTGTAAATCTGTCTGTATCTTGAACAGTGTTTCCCCTTAGCATGGGGGCTGTGAAACCCCCCACCCTTGTCACTAGTGGTGTAAATTTAGCTGTAGGAAAAGTATGCACTGTGGTATCCATGGGTGGGGGAGATGCTAGGGTGTGGAAACAGTGAATAGTTCATGGTCATATCTAACCAGTGACTGGTTAACCTCCACTGTGGTGCACCTGTTGCCCATGTTGGTGATGACCACATCTAGTAGTTTCCACCTCACGTTAAGGAGGTTACCACCTGATACAGGGCATATGAGGTGATACATTCCAGGAAGCGCTGGTCCCGGAAGTGAGTATCGGAGTACATTTCCCAGTTAATGGTATGGTAGGTGACATTGACCAATGCCAGGGTGTGTGTTAGGACTGTCGTGTTTTCTACTGTCTCCAGGTAGGTGGAGTGGAGTTCCTGGGTCATGGAGGGTGATCCGTAGCAGGCCACATTCCACATTGCAGTTGTGGCTGATGTTAGCTGCACATTGATGATCACAGAGGTATCACGCTGCCCCCACTAACCTGGAGGTGTAAGTATCCCTGATGAATATGGTACAGCCCCCTCCATGTCTGTGAGTCCATGTTCTGTGGCTGAAATGTGTTGTATGGGTTGTAGTCTGGTAGTGCTGGTGTGCTCTCAGGAGCCTCAAGACAGATTTCAGTTAATGCACAGATGTTGATGTTGTCCATCCTGCGGAGTGCTGTGAGTGCATGCATGTTGTGATCACATCCCCTGGTGTTGAGTAGCATAAAGCCCATTGAATCTGCTATTGTGCTGTTTACGGAGCTGGTATTCACCTTTGAGACTCTCCTAAATAAGGCACCGTGGGGCGCCAATAGCCTTGGCCAGTATTCCAAAGCCTAAGGCTGACACATAGGCCGGTATGGTATCATTGCATGCATGGTCCCCATCTGTGCTTGTTTTTCATCTCCCCTGTAGGTAACCTAGTGGTAAGCAATGGAAAGCCTTAAACTTATACATGTCTTTTAGCTTCCAAGATAGGCTTTTGGAGTGACTAAGTATCAGTGTTCTGTATGTTCTTGCTGTACTCAATTGTTTCCTGACTACATGGTGAGTTGACACTGTATATTGTGATCTGAAGGTCTGTTTATTCACATATTATGGATGTGATGGCCTGCACATTAGAGGTTCACAGATAGCCTACTATCTATCTGCCCAAGGGCAATTAGAAGCATAGCAACAGTGTGTTGGCCTTCCCCGCACCATTTATGAAGTAACTGAGCATCTTTCAAGCATAGCCAATGAAGCAATTCCAGGCAGAGTTGCTGGAAACTGTTGAAGACTGGGTTTGTGGAGGGTGATAGGGGCATTTAGTGATCTAAAGAGGACATGTTAATGTGGCAATTCAACACTATTCAATTCCCCCAACAGGTCATGCAGCTATCAAACTGGACAGGCTCCTCCACCCCCTGGCTATATGGTTCTGGGACACATGATCCCAGGGGTGTATAGTCTGTTACCCATTCACACAACAATGTTTCCCTTGAAGTGTGTCAGTGAGGGGCTATGCCTAATGTAGTTAGGAATGTAATGTATTGTCTCACAGTACATTTATTATATGTTGTTATTTCAAGAGTATGTGAAGCTCAGTGAGTTTAGGGGCTCCCGCCCTTTGCTTAGCCTAGCTTACACATAGAAATCATCTAAATAAGAAATAGGCGGAAGCACCGTTAATGTCAACAGTGTAATGGTTACAGCATCCGCATTTGCAGTTACAATCCCGATAAAGGCAGGGATATTTATCATGTGCAGAAGAATACCTTAACCACAGCTTGCATATATAGGTAGTAATCGTCTGTATAATAAACATACAAATCACCCATATAAACCCATGTGTGCAGCAGAGTACAGTCAACAGAGAATGTAATGTCATGTCAGCACAAAGTGAGATGTTACGTCACTGACAGTTATATATCTGTAGTAGTTAGCGGATGTGGCCATGTTTGAGCACACAAGTTATACGTTACAATGTTTGTTTGACTGTGTTTAACTGCTGCTATAATGTCACACAAGCACTTTTAAACATGCTTACAACTGCTTAAATGACCCTTATTCTGCAATAAAGCATTGCAGGTTTCCGTAATGGCCAGTGTTGTCACATCCATAACACAAATATTTACATGTGAGCATCACTGTCTAAAACATCTTCATAGGCAATATGTAAACTAAATACAGTACTTGGTACTTGTAGTATTGACTGTTCATACAGGCATGTCCACTAGTCAGTTACTGGTGTTTCCTAATGTCAGCTTTGTGTATGTGGCCATCCCGGGGGAATTTAATCTCTATGCCATGTACACTGCCAGACCCACCTAACACCACACCCCACACATTGTCTGGGATGCAACTACAGGGGTAAGCTAGAAGGCAGCCCAGTCTACAGCCATGACTGGACTGGACAGTCATGAGGTGTAGGTTAACACATGCAGCTCATCAACATAACCAAGACATATCCTTACCAGAACACAGTAAAGAAACCCACACACACTACTGGAAATCACACACATTCACAGACGTGTCTAAGTATCTGGCCAAACAAGTGACCCCCCCCCCATGCAGGAAGAGACAGACACCGAAATACACAAACTGTATGACATAGTTTGCATAATTGTGCCACACCTCTGAACACATGACTGGAAACATGCCCAACAGTACTCATTTGTGAATGCAAACTCTAACACTATGTTACACGCTGACCTATACGAGGGCATACATACTGTCTGCCATGATTAGCCACATAGTCGTACACTCAGACCACCTTTTGGACTATACACATGGCTCTGACATATTCCATGTTGTTGTGCAGGACCTGTGATGCAGTAGCCTGGACTCCATGGAAACACATGTAGAAACTGGCAGGTCTTGTAGCCCATGCAAGTATGTCCCAAGGCCTGGGTAGCATTCTGCCATTGGCCAGAATGATACTGCAGTACAGGGACAAAAGGATTGTATTCCACAATTGTCTAGTGTAGTGGTGCATGTGACAGGGTATCCAGTATCTGTCATCCTGGGATAACATGGTTGACAGACCATGATGCTTTGCCAGACATGGCCTGCACCTGTCAGCCCTGGAAATCTGGATACTGCCTAGGGCTCATGCTTCCCCTATAGTGCCTTCATCATGCATGGTTCAGGTGAGGGTCCACTGCTGTTACAGGGACAGCCAAGCAACAAACTGCCGGTCTTGCTACGCAATGATACATGTCAGAACCACCATACGAACACACATATGTCAATCCCTAACATGGAGAACATACCTATGCAGTGGCTGAGACATGTTTCAACGCTCCGGAGAGCACACCTGCATGACCATGTTATAACACATACCTCACCTCTTGCCCATTATCCTTTATTGGAACACACAGGCCACAGGTGTGTCCATATTCCTAAAGGATATGTACACCCCCATGTTAATTGCCCTTGCATAACATCAGATGC
Source organism: Protopterus annectens (assembly GCF_019279795.1). Taxonomy (NCBI): domain Eukaryota; kingdom Metazoa; phylum Chordata; order Ceratodontiformes; family Protopteridae; genus Protopterus; species Protopterus annectens. The sequence goes on along the minus strand of NC_056732.1, from coordinate 890,886,514 downwards.
ATTATGCTGAGCAAATACCTTTGTGCCACAGTGGAATTCAATGCACCTTGAGACAGATCACCCACCAGACTGCGGACTTACCAACTATCATAATGTGCTGTAATGCGGAAGATTAGGTCTGAGACAGAACCATAATATTGGCTACTCTCAACTATTCCATTATGAACTGGAAAGACTCCTCATGTAATAATACCTGCACTCAATGCATGTTGGATTCCATCTACCCCACTGACCTGGATCAAAGTAGTCACACAAACAGGGCTAACAGTATGTTACACATAGTCTCCCATGCCAATGTTATGTTTCATAAGAGCTGAGTGGTGAGTGACATGGCATCCATGCAGATGGACAGTGCATGTGCAACTGCTGAATCCTACACAAATGGACTTTAAGCAGTGACATATTTGCAGTGATTGTGCCATTGAAACAGAACCAGGAGTCAACCCAACACAAACAAGTAGGCAACCTGGTGGTACCATGCTTTAAACTGTACCACAAACGGTAGTAACTGTTGCAAGAGTGAACACACATGAGTGTAGGTGATCCCTGGTCAGCCACAGTAAAATGCAGATACACCATATGAAACCACACAAAGCTACTGTGAAACTAATCAGTCACATATTATGAGGCCAAGCACAGAGCATTCTATAGCTGTGTCATTAATCATAATGGCAATGACAAGACCTGCCATGCTGCACAGCACTATGGCATGGGAAGTACTGCACCTACAGAAATAGAACCCGTTCATCCAGATAGGGTCTTGGAGAACTTAACCCACTCCCACCCCCCCTACCCCAACAGGTACACTTAGTAATATATCCATGTACACTACAGGGCCCCTGTACTAATGACTATGAAGGTACAAGCTGCACTCTCTAATGCCATACATACAGCTTTCATGGGACCTGTCAACATCCCATGGTGTATGCTACACAAATGTAAGAACATTCAGCTATCCACATACACATCATCATGGCTCCATGTCAGGCTATGTACACACCAAATGGTGCACAGCAACAGTTATCACACCCCACAAAGGAGGAGATACCATTGATAATGGGACATAGTGCACAACTACCCTGCTGAGTCTGGTCTGTATGTCCATGAACCATGGTCAATGTAATAGATGTAGATGACAGTAGGTTTGATTCACACTGCATATCATGACCTTGCCAGGTCATAGGACACCATCATCCATACTGTGTTCCAGCTACACTCAGTAAACTAGGTGTATATTCCTATGTCACAGGAGTGGTTGGCAACTGGACTGCTGGCAGACCCACACTACAGAAGGTGTCTGATGAATACACGCACATCAAACCAGTGCCAGCCACAGTAATACAGAGGTCATTCCTGGTACTCCCCCTCTTTGTTATCTATATCACATAGACTAACACAGAAGGCATCAGCCTATTGATGTCTGCAAATTACTATGAACTAGGAGCAATAGTTGACTCATTGTGTGCTGCGTTCAACATACAGAAGGGCCTTAGTGTGTCAAATGTGTGATGTGTGATGTATGGCCATAATCTGACAGCTAAGAATTGCATTGTCATCCCCTATGTTACAAACCCTGTACCCATTAACTACCACCTAGGCAGTGGTCAACATAATGGCAGCTGTGTGTATGGGATGCAGCTGGACAGTACTTCGCTTTGATAGTTACGTCACCACAAAAGGCAGGTAGCAGTATGTGGCACCCCTAGTCATGACAGGGTGCCATCCAGGAATATAGATAACTGCTCAGCCATACTCAACACCCATGTGACCCATAATAGATCACATATTTCCTTTAAGGGTTATTGCCCATGTGCAGATGGACTACACTGCCCTTCCAAATCCCTAGCTGCACTATGTAGCATGCAGCCTACCCTGAATGAATCCATGTGAATCCACAAAAAAGCACAAACTTCTAAAACACAAAATTCAGAAAGTCTTGAATTTATTGACAAAATCTCCAACAAACGGAAGCTTCATCAGAGTAAACAAAATGCTCAGACTGATACTCTGATGAAGCTTCCGTTTGTTGGAGAAGCGATAACGCTATTTCATTTTTGTCAATAAATTGCATTCAGGACTACTTTGGGAGTGCGAGACTGTTGACTTTCTGAATGAATCCATGTCCAACCCAGAGGTGTTGGACATGCTAAACTTAACACATCCTGATCCCAAAAAAACACATACGTCATGCACATCCACCTTTCTAGTACAAGGATCACAACATGCCTGACAGACCTCTGTCCCATACACTTAACATACTATTGCCATACTATGCATCCCTGTCCAGTGAAGCTGCACATAGCCCCTCTCTGTGACACTGTGTGATGACTGCATGCCAAATATATCAGTAACTCTGTGGATCAGTTCTGTGGCACTGCTTGAACTGGCCACTGAAACTTACCTGTCTGTTGCCTACAGCTAGGTAACCTGTCTGCCTAGGCTCATAAATGGCTCAGGGCATATAGACTACTAGATCACTATGACCATAAATGCTATAGTTGATATCCAACCCTGCAAATACCATCAGGCTAGCTATTGTCCCATGTGTTACACATGTGCAACACAGGCAATACATGGCAGGATGCTACACAGTGGTATAGTGCCATGTACATGTATATGGCAAAACACATACATGCTTGCAAGTCTGCAGGGTCACAGGTTATGTCCCTAATGGCTATGTATGACTATATATGCGACATATACACAGCATTAAGGTTGATTGCATTAATGTGAACACATCCGGGCATGTGCTGATAGGTAAAGACACCACTACAGGCAAACAGGCATGCCCACATCAAGACAATATCCACATGGTGTATGAGCAATGTCATCACAAGACACACACGTATATGGTGATAACATCACATCACCAGTAGGTGTCAAATGTGTGTGACTTATACATGTCAGTGGTGTTAGTTTCATGTAGATTTACAAAGACATAGCTGTAATCTTAATTAATGCAATACACATGTATGTTCAGCTGTACTGCTGTTCTTCTCTGTGAGTTACTGTGACCTGTCTCCATCGTTATGTCTTCCAGGTATGCCACTTAGCAGACTGCCGCTGTACAGCCGCTTGGAGGATGAGGTCCTCATCCCATACCTCCTCGACAACTACATGACGCTCTTCAGCCATGTGCCACAGGATGCACAGCAGTGGGATGCCCTGTGGGAGGAACTCTGCAGTAGGGTAAATGATGTTGGCAGTCACAATTGCACCTATCTGCAGGTGCGCTGACACTTCACTGACCTGATAAGATGGGCAAAACAGCATGCTAATGCAATCGCCAGGGAACAAGGTGCAACAGGTGGGGGTCCACTCACCCAGCCCCCACTCACATGTACCAAGGAGCTACTGGCCAACCTGGGGACACCTGCAGACCTCCAGCCACAAGCTTTAGCTGGTATTGTGGTGGTGGGTGTCTCTCAACCACAGAGCCTGGAGTTGCCTGGTAAGTCACTACTGCACATAATACACAACTATATATCACATAGTTACATGTGTTGCTGTACAATATGTAATGTGACATCATATGCATGGCATGTATGCACACATGCCACATACTATAGTCTGCTACTCTATGTATGCACAGATGTGCATACTCAGTAGTATAGTGTATTGTACTGGCTTATTTGCTAACATAGACATTGCACCCTGTAGCTGCCACACAGGTTTGGATAATGATCTTACTGCTGTGACACTCCTGTTTAGGTACCTCTGGTGTTTTGCAGTGACAGCAGCCTGTGTCAGGTGAGATTGTTATTATTTACCAGGCTTGATAATGCACAGAACATATTAATTGCATGCTATCTGCTATAACATACGTGCACATAATGTATGGTGGTCCTGGTAATAGACACTGGTCAGACCTTCAGTGCATCACACTGTTTACCTATGTGAAACAATTGAAGACTATATGAAACACCTACACTAAACCTTCCAAACTGTCATTGCCAGATGTGTGGACAACAGTGAACACAATGGTGGAGGTGTGTTCCATTGTAGGGAAAGGTACTACATATCAGCATTACAAATGTTGGGAATATGAACAGTACTGTACAGATAGCATATGTGTGCACACACACTAAATGTGTTGGAGCTGGAGTATGCCCGGCCCACAGGATACACCCTTGTGGAGTATACCCTTGCTATGAATGTCACACAATGTCATGTGCTATCAGACATGTCCATGACATGTAGTTGGCTGACTGCAACACTGCTCAACTATCCTGCAAAACATGTCTCACATCCCATACATACCACCCTTTGTCTGCATAACCCTGTCCTCATGGAGCATATGACATCTATGGGTATATGTCATATGAGATAACACTGACATGTGAAGTAAGATGGCCATCACAACCATTGGACTGAACATGTGTACACATAGCCATGGAGGATGGCCAGAGACATGAAGCAAAATACACTGTAGAAGTGATGTACATGAATGTACACCATGTTGTACATTGGCTCGACACAATACAACTATGGCCTTTGTGTAATGGTGATATTGCAGATGTGAAACACTAAACATCATACAGGCCTGTACACAGCTTGTGTAGGCATAACATGAAACCACCACATAACATGTTTTGAACATCTGGAGTGAATCACAACATGGAAGCATTCACCTATCCAGTATCCAAATACATACATGTGTTGCACAACATACACATACATCCACATCAAACCACAGATACAGTATATTCACCTTGCTGGTGTCAGACATCACTGTCATGCCTGCTCCTCATGTGTGTGAGGTACACAGATGGCATGTGGGACATAGAGTACTTGTACATTAGCCATATGTTGGCATAGTTGCCAGGTATCAGTAATATGGTTGCAGATGTGCAGGGGTGTCATTCGTATACCCTTCTATGACCTGTGTCACATATTCCACATTAGGGTTTATTGTGTATACACCTCGGTGATGTGGGTCACATTCCACATTAGATATGTATTGTATGTGAACATAGTCATGGTTATGAACTGTGTCAGTAGCTCACACTGTATATTAATTGTGAAGCCACATGATGCCCTGCAATGGCTATGCACATCAGCTCAATGTGCAGTATGTCCCTGCATATTTGAAGGGTGGACAGACAACATTGCAATAGCTTAACACGTCCCTGCATTGGGACACCATTATCGTACTGTAGATTGGAAAGGACACCATCATGTTACACATGTATGCATGTCATTCAACACATCAGAAGAAGACATGTCATACTACATGTGATTGGCAAGGTCATATGCCACACAGCAGGCCAGTGTACTGTAAAACTGTGCTGGTCTGTGGCACCATTGCAAAGTAGTGACAGCCATGTCAAACATGTGTGTACAGCCACATGCACAATGTCTACACTCAGCTCAGGGGTAGGCAGAATGATGTTGAACAGGCATGCACTGCTTTGGAGGAGATATGCAAGCTAGGGCTCAGGCAAACATAGTATGCAGTCGACATACCCTACTGCTCATGTCCTCACACATAGGAGTGGTGGCCAACACAAAGCATCAGTGGTAGATGTACAAAGGTCAGAGATGGTCTTGTAACATGTGGCATGTGTTGCACACACCATGGCAGTGCAGTGCAATGGTACAAATTGCAAGCATTGTGTTGCAGGTATGGGGCATAGGCTACTAACACAAATGGTGCAATACAGGTATGTATGCTGACCACCACTATAATTATGTAAGGTGCACGCCATCTGCTATACCACATGCATGCTGGTGTGCAACTCAGGGATGTATGATAACTACCAGTATAATTGCCTAAGCTGAATACCATCTGCCATATCACCTGCATGTAGCGTGTGTGTCCATGTGTGTCTGTGTGTCTGTCTGTCTGTGTGTGTGTGTCTCTGTCTGTCTGTGTGTGTGTCTCTGTCTGTCTGTGTGTGTCTCTGTCTGTCTGTTTGTGTGTGTCTGTCTGTGTGCGTCTGTGTCTGTCTGTGTCTGTGTCTGTGTGTGTGTCTGAGTCTGTCTGTGTGTATGTGTCTGTGTCTGTTTGTCTGTGTGTGTCTGTGTCTGTCTGTCGGTCAGTATGTCTTTGTCTGTCTGCTGTCTGTGTCTGTCTGTGTGTGTCTGTGTGTGTCTGTCTGTGTGTATCTGTCTGTCTGTGTCTCTGTCGGTCTGTCTGCCCGTGTCGCTGTCTGTCTGTCTGTGTGTGTGTCTCCGTCTGTCTGTCTGTGTGTGCCTGGTATAACTTGTATTGTACAGTTCTTGTCTTCCCCTCACAAGTGTTGATGTAGGTGCGTTGCCCTCCTGCAGTCCACCTGATGTTAGTGTCCTCACAGACTCTAGCAGTGATTATGATAGTATGATTGAGGCACAGACAGGGTTGTCAGGGGCTGCATCTGTGCCATTGGTTGCCATTCCACCTGTCTCTCCCTCATCCTCACACACAGTTCCCCTGCCTGCACATACCCCATCACCACCGGCCATAGAGGAAGGACAGTTGGCGGGTGGTAGCATGGAACAGGCAAATGTGGTGACTATGGAAGGTGCACCTGCACACCATGATCCCAGTCCACAGACTGGTGATGTCCCACACAGGCATGTGCCCAGCATTGCTTGTAGTTGGACCACTGGCCAACATGCCCCTGTGAGACCAAGCATGTCAACTGGAGTCACCAGATGCATGTTTCAGGCTGTAATGGAGGTACAGGCACATGCTGAGTGGCACAAAAAAGACAGTCTGAGGCATCAGAGGGCCGCTGTCCGTTCATTAACTGACAACATCCAGGCACTTGCAAATGCTCACCATCATCTTGCATATGTTTTGGATAGACGATTGGGTGTCATGGTGGGGGTCCTTGACCATGACATGTCAATCCTCGAGTGTGGAATGTCTTTGCTTAAACATCTGTTGGGAGTGAGGGATCAGGCACGTGGACATAGGCCAGCTACATCACCTGTTGAAGGTCTATATGAACATGCTACTGCACATGCCCACTCCCATAGTGGCAGTAGCAGCAGCAGTGGGCATGTGTCATCAGATGGTACCCAATCTGGACCTCTGCCTGGTAGTGACCATGCAACCCCTGGCAGGCGCAGGTCACGTGGCTGTGGCTGGACACTGTGAACTGTGAAACCTGCCTTGTACAGTCTGCAGCTGTCAATATTACCCCTGTGTAGGCCAGCAACATGACAGACCTGTGTGCATGCATACACACACACTGGAAACAAATGTAGGGCACCTCAACACACACGCATAACATCCACACACACACAATGATATCACAGGCCCTAACACATGCATGACATCATCCAATGGCACAGCCTAGGCCTTTGGCAAACATTATCTACCTGTGCATATGATGATGCCTGTGCTGCATCCCTGTCATCCACACCATCGGTGCAGGGACATGTTCATATGGTCTGATGCACAGGGTGAACATACTAGGTAGACAATTGTAGATTAATATTGTTGAGTAGTGTTGACAGGCAGCAGAAATACCATGTATTGCAGTCTTAGAATGCATTTTGTAAGTTTGACAGTATGTATCATGTGTAACAACACTAACAGCATGTTGATCTTGACTTTCTGTCTTCCTCTTTCAGGTGTAGTTGCATGTGTCGGGGGATGTTGGTGTTTGCAGGAGTCCCATATGTACATATTGACTACCCACAGGTCAGTATGACAATACTTGCATGCGCTTTGTAGCTTCCACATCACAGTTATATTCTCCCATGTTTCAATTATGCTTACTGTTCTAATGATCCAAGAGCATGATAGCTGTGTAGTAAGCTGCTGTGTTCAGAGCCATCACATCCATAGTGGGTGACATCATAGGTATATTTACCTGGAGCACGGAGTGGGTAAAAGAGTGGTATGCTGGATGACAAGAGTAAAGGCCAGTGGAAATAGTGGCTTCTCACTGGGAAGCAGTAGTACCCACTGCCATGACAGCATGCAAACACAGACACACCCACACACTCAGGGATTCCAGGCACAGCAACACACACACTGACACACACACACACACACACACACACACACACACACTTGTCAGAGTTCGGATGAGAACCCCTGCCTATGTGCATATCATCATTATAGTACTACACAATTACAAGACGCGCCACAGAGATTACACATGTACAGGTAGTTGGAATGACCTAAGGTCGAGGACATCGACAGGGATACTACAGTGCTGTGAGTGTATGTGGGCAGGGGGGTCCATCAGTAGGCTATGTAACAACAGGTCACACCCCAGGGTGTACATGTTAACAGGCGGTTAGTATGCCTGTCTATGACTGATGATATTAACAGGGATGCTAGACTGCTTTGAGTGGATGGTGGGAGGGGACATTAACATTTCACTATGGTAAAATACAGCCTCACTCCAGGAACCAGACAGCCATACACACAGACAGTCATACACACACACACACACACACACACACACACACACACACACACACACGCACACACACACACACACACACACACACACACACACACACACACACACACACACACACGCACACACTGGCATTTACAAAGATATACACCTATGTCACACACATACAGACACTTTACATGTGGGAGGTTTAACCACCTGCATATGTCTTTCTTTCTATACTTCACTCTGTGCTGGTGTCAACAACAGTGTTCCGGAGAGTGATAACATGTGGGATATATTCCCAACCATACATGATATATATGGACACACACCCACACATGCCAGTACTCTGAATCAAACACCTGCCTATCTCATGATAGGTGCTACAGCAGTACAACACTATCACATCTGGTACAATGCTTACTGACTCTTTCCTTTGACAACTGTGCTGATATATGCACAATATATGCACAGGGGCAGTCTCAATGTTACAGGTGTCATGGGATTTGCCTTCGGTGTCACTCTTAAAACATTCTACATTGTCTGTCTTCCACTTCAATTAACAAATCCTGGCCTTAGCAGGTACACAAGTTATTGTAGGACTGGTTGTAACACACCAGTGAGCTGTCCTCAGTAATCATTCATCTGCAAAGAAGCTCCACCACTTAGTAGTCATGCCCAAACATCTGTCCATACTGCATGTATGGCTTACTGTACTTAGAGCATCTCACCATATACAATTGGCAATGCTGAGGCTGTATTGCAACAGCATGATGTACTAAGACAACAGTCACCTTCAGACATCAGACACTGCACACACATGGAATCTACAAATCTACACAAACAGGAATACATGCACACATATGCGGTCTACATCAGTACGTGCACTAGCAGGTCAAGAGGGTACATTCCACACCTTCCCCATGCCATGTGTGAAACATAGCTGAGCATTACACCATAATGGATGTTGTATTCATGTACTTTTAGGACACCATCACTTTCACTGAGTAGCCAAGTGTACATATATTACAACAGCACATATCAACGTGACACACACAGCATTATTCCATGTCATGCTCCTACAAACTGTTACTTGACATTGCCCTGGTGAAGCCAGGGCACTGTAATGGTCAGCAGTGAGCACATCATATTTGCCACACACACCTCACGTGCACTGGAAGAGTGCCATCAATGTGTTCTGTTAAAGCTAGGCAGTACACTCATTCAAGCATGTGCAAGGTCTGTGTCTTGTAAACATCTCACCCCAGCATGCACTGGCTATTGTGGTACTAAGGCTAATGTGCAGACAGCACACAGCATGCATGGCTTGCAATTGTTGACATGGGGTATATGTAGGAGCTGTGGCCACACATGGCTGTACATGTCATGAACATATCACCTGTGACTACTCAGGAACATACAGTGCAGAGCTGGATTTCACTGATTCTGTCAATACAGGCCTTGTGTAGTTCCTATGGTGCTGTTGTTTGGGTATGTTTGTAGGCATTGCATTAGGTGGACATGTCTAAAGACATACATGCCACATGGGGTGTTGTATGATATGATAGGTGTCATGGGTGACCAGAAGAGAGGGGATATTACCTCTGTTAATATAGATATCGAACCTTATATACTGTTAGCATGCTATCTGCCATGTACATGTGTGTAATGACTGTAGCCACCTGTATGTAGAAAGGTAAACAAAAGCTATGGTAATGTAAGTTATGTTGCATGAGTGTGGGATGTACATATCCAGGGCAGGTACGGTTAGGTCATATCCAACCATGATGATGTTGTTTACTGGTGTACAGCAACAGTCAACCGTGTTAATGCTGACAACATCCGAGGGACCCTGGTATGTGTACAACTGAGCTGGTTACAAACAGTGGTATTATTGCATTGCATAACACATTATTCAGCTGTGCCTGTACATGGGTACTTTGCACAGTTGATGTAGGCCTTGGTACAGTCCACCAATCGAGGGCTATCTGGTGGTCTACCATGCTATGTCATACCACATATGGGTGTGATTTGGTAGCCTAGGAACAAGGTGGTGGATGTATATGAGGATACAACCTAGAATGCAGCCTTGGCCACTGTCACCTGCTCCTGAATCATCTGTGATGGGTTATGTCAGAGGAGTGGTCTTTTCATGTGAGTAGCCTTTATGAATATGTGTACACCACCACCTGCTATGGTCCATACCACTGTCATGGTCCACATGTCTGGATCTGAGTTATATGGTGGTAGTGAAATTGTGCAGTACAGAGCCTTCAGCCAAGTGTTCCTCACTGCACAGATGTCATTATTCCCCATTGTAAGTTCTACATTGAGCAAATGGATTACTAAAGCCACACATCTAGCACGGGTTAGCATAAGCATCTAATGCAATTGTCATGTAGGTGTCAGGGTGTTACTTCTGTGTGTAGGACATTTGCCTTGGAATGCAGCTATATGGGTAAATGTGACCCAGGTATTATCCATACACATCTGTAACATGGATGCATTTGCTATGTATTGAAGGCTTGTCTTTCAGTCATGGCAGCCCAGAATGACAGACACTGGACAACCTCATAATAACACCCAGACATTGGATCATTGTTTTGGTCTAGCAGTTGCCACCCGTACCATGACATCACTGCATGTGACGTTAATGTGCGTGGCAGCAAATGCCCCATGTTAGGTGACGGACAGCAGAAGAACTTGTGTATATGACCAATGTGAGATATACTTAGGGTAGCAGTCCTGCTAATAATGACAACTACTAACACAGCCGGGAGAGGTCATCTTGACACCTGCACCTCAGTACCATTACACAAGGTGGCTCACACATTATGCTTGCACATGCCACTGTTCCACGTATAATGCCTCTGTCCACAACCTGCTATCAATGTATGCATTTCAGGGCAGCAATGTGTGTAACACATGCTGTAGGTAGCATCCACCTGTGCGACCCAGGTAACCTATTGTCTGTCATGTCCACACATGCATGAATGTGTATACATAACATATATATGTCAGTACTTCATGTACATGTATGCATGTGTATCACACAGCACAGACACAGATATATAATTTACAGGCCACATACAAGTATCAGGTAGTAAACCAGTATGATGTGCATATATACTGATAGGTAAGATGTACCTAGCTGTAAACCTGTGTGTATACAATAGGAGTCCATTACAACATGTTCTGCACATGTAAGCATTTGAGCATGCACACTGTGGCCTTCAATGGTTAGAATAGGAGTGCATCCCAAACAGCCCTGTGCTACTAAGTGTATGAGCGTACCCACTCCCACCTTGTGTAATTTGAGTCAGTGCATCCAACAAGCCCTTTGTTACTAAGTGTATAAGCATGCCCAGTATAACCTTGTGTAATTGTAGTCATAATGCATCCCAAATGGCCCTGTGCTACTAAGTGTATGAGCATGCCCACTGTAACCTTGTATAGTGATAGCAGTTGTCCATTCCACAGATGGCCATACTCCAGTTCAGGTTCCTGTTGTGCTACAACTATACCTCCCAGGCCTACCTGTGGATGATGTGTCTTGTTTGTGCATACAGGTTGTAATGGACACCTACTTTAAACACACAGGTCTACAGCTATGTACTTCATGACTGTCAGTCTCCCTGTTATTGTCCTCAATTTTGGAAGGGCAGTCTGACTGCCTTAGACTCCATAATCTCTGTGGTGCTTCTCTTAACTGCGTAGTACTGTAATAGTGAACTTTAGATAGGTAGGAGTTCTGATCCTATCACTGGCAACTGTGTGCGTGTGTTTGTGTGTGTGTCAGCAAATGGCTGAGTGTGAGTGTGTGTGTGTGTGTGTGTGCGTGTCTCAGCAAAAGCCTGAGTGTGTGTGTTATCAAGTGGCTATATGTGCGTATTTGTGTCTGCATCCTGTCATGGCAGCAGGTTTTGCTGCATTCCAAAGCAATACCTCCTTTTGCACTGGCCTTTATCCTTGTCAACCACTAAACATCTCTCTTCCCACTCCCCACTGCAAGTAATTGGTCCTGTGATGTCACCCAGCTCAGACGTGGAATCAGTAAGTGTAATTGTATGTGTTCTGTGGCACATACCCCAACTGCATACCACTGTACTAGTTACGTTTACACAGGCAAGACATGTATGCACAATACTGGCAAGTGTGTGCGTGTTTGTGTGTGTGACTACCCTGTAGCCAGAAATACACATATGTAATAAAATGAACAATGGATCCTAACCAACGCCAGTGAGCCTCTAAGACTTTAGAAAATAAATTTAATCAAGCTGAAGTGCGTTTAATTTCGTACACTTTTCGGCAGAGCCCAAGCTCCGACTTCTTCAGAGAAATTTCAAACATTGATACAACAGATGCAACATCAATAAATAAACTCTGTATAATTGAATCCAATTAATTAATTAATCGATTGAATTAAAAATTTTAAATTTAAAATTTAAAATTTAAAAGCATAAACTCACTCCTAGGAATTATTAAGAAGCAACAATTCATAAATATATTTTTAAAAAATAATAGTAAGCATACATATATTCCTATGAGAAACATTATTAGAAGAAATGCGTTAGAAAGAATTAAGTAAAATAACATAAATAAAATAGAATAATGTTCCCTGTAAGGATTCCCTTCAGAAATGTACCTTACAGAAATGTATGACTCTATATAAACGAACATGAATTAATAAGTTGTAATTTTTGTTTATTTGAAACTAAATAAATGCATTTATCTATGCTGACGGTGATCCATGTAATTAAATACAAGTAATTGTCTCTCTATATGACATATATAAATGCAAGTAACATCTTCTCTGCAGGACCTGTTTAAAGCATATATGTGCGATGTGCAGGAAATGTACTGCGTACAACTAACGAACTGGATTAAAGATTCAATAGGTATTTATAAATTCAGTATATATTTAGAAGTTCATTAGATGTTAAAAAAATCATTAGATGTTTAAAAAATTCATTAGATGTTTAAAAAAATATATATATATTAGATGTTTAAATAAATATATATTTTCAACTAGTGGTTATAAATGCATGTGTGTGTGCACGTGTACAGACACATGTACACGTGTATGTATATGCATAGACATAAACACACACACACATGTGTTCACAAATAAGTGTATATACACAAGCAATTACACACGCGCACACATATGTGTATCATTTAACAAACACTATATGGCTAGAAAATTCACCTAAGTTGTGGGCAGGATGTATCAAATATGGCAATATAAAAAGATAAGTAAGTAAACCTATAATGGCCTGTGTCAAATATTAAAATTAAGGATAAGGTTGAATAATAAAAATATATGTATATATGTATACACATATCTGTAATGGTAAACTGTACTAAGCTAATCCCACAGAAACTCTGTGAGATTGGTGGAATACACTGTTTGATAAGCTTGTATAGGTTAAATGATCAAAGCTAATGCTATTCACTACCTATCCAAATTTTTTAATCTAAGAATACATTTGATGGATGTCATTTCATTTATCCCCGGAAATTGGCTTGCGTTGGTTTTAAGCTGCCAAATGAGTTCTCTCCTTTCAAGTTTGAGTGACTCTGGTCCCCCTCTATCATCTCTTGTTAATTGATCTATAGCACGAAACAGGAATTTATGCCCTTCGTTCTCACTGTAATGTCTAGCCAAAGTGTTTTCTAGTTTACCCTTGTTGATACAATTAATGTGTTCATATATTCATTCATAAAGTTTTCTATCTGTCTTGCCAATGTAGAATGCTGTGCAATAAGTGCACTTCGCTAAATAAACCACTTGTCTACTTTGGCAATTAAACTTAACTTTAGATTGGTATGTATTATTCCTTATAGTGAAATTGTTTCCCTCATCTATATGTTTACATTGCCTGCACATGTTGCATTTATACATGCCTGCTTTACTTGTGAATGGCTGGCGATTGCTCTCTAAAATTCCTTTTAAGTTAATTCCCCGTTTGTATGTGATTTTTGGTCGACTGGGGATTATAACACGGAAATGATTATCATTAGTTAGAAGCTCCCAATTTTTTACGACAATGTTCCTAATATCAATAGCATCTAAGTTAAATGTCATGATAAGTCCAACAAAAAAGCTTGGTTCACAATTGTTAGTAGTTTCTAACCTAACAATTTGTTGTTTTTCATTACCGTTTAATAAAGGGGTATATTCGCCTGCCAGTCTTTTGTTTTTAACTTCTTCAAATATATTATGAATAAATTCTAAAGGGTAACCTCTTTGAAGGTAGAAGTTGGTTAAAGTTGAACATTCTTCCAGGAAATCATCTTCCCTAGTAGTCATTCTGGCCACTCTCACCATTTGCCCTTTAACCACTGACTTCTTCTGGTGTTTTGGGTGGCAACTACTGAAATGTAAAAACATGTTGGAATATGTGTCTTTACGGTAGATCTTGGAAATATACTTTTTATTGTGATATTCCTTTCTTAAATAGACATCCAAGTACTCTATCATATCTTTATCAAATTTATGAGTGAAGCTAAAGAAGTTAGTACTATTATTAAAGATAAATAATAGGTTTCCCACTTCATCTTTGGAACCATTGAAGAGGATAAAGATGTCGTCAAGGAACCTTGTGTAAAAAATGATATTATCTTTAATTTGGGTATTCGTTAAGACAAAGGATCTTTCCCAAAATGCCATAACAAGGTTCGCTAGACTTGAACCACATGGGGAGCCCATCGCTACCCCAATCTCCTGATGAAAAATCTCCTTATTAAACATTAGGTAATTATATGATAGGACTGTGTCAATTAATTCTTCTACTAATTTAATTTCATTAGTGGGAGCTCCCAAGATCTCCATCATGTGACCCACCCATTCAATTCCAACATCATGTGGGATGGAAGAATATAAATCCTTCACATCAACTGTGACGAAAAAACTATCAGCTAGGAATCTTAAGTTATCAATAGCTTTTAGAAAAGACCAAGAATCCTTGCATATTTGTCTCTCCATCTTGATGTATTTCTGGAGGATTCTATCTACTACTTTGGCGCATGTGTACGTAATACTGTTCCTACCATCAACAAGCGCTCTCATCGGTGGGTTGTTCACATTTTTATGAACTTTAGGCACACCAAAGAGTACGGGGGTTCTTGGTGCTGGTTGTACTAAAAAGTTGTACATATCTCTGTCAATTCTGGCCTCAATGTACAATTCTTCAATGAGTGCCTTTACTCTCATGTGAGCCACATTCATTTCATTAATAGAAGCTTTTGAATAAGTGTTATTTTCAAGTACATTGTACATTCTACTATTGTAGTCACTAGTTGACATAATTACTAACCCCCCTCCCTTATCCGGTTACATAAGTCTTATAGGTGCCTGTTTCAAAAGGTTTAAAATGTCCCTTTGTTCCCTAGTGATGTTATGTTTGTAGTGAAAATGGTCTTTCTTAAACTCCTTTAAG
>NC_056732.1:890810727-890865727 GCF_019279795.1 Protopterus annectens | reverse complement strand
CTTTGGTCTGCATGTGGGGTATGATGCTCACAACCACAGTCACTCCAAGTATAACTCCCACTGGCATACTGACAGATGTCAGACACGTTCACATGCCCTAGCCCATAGAACCTGTGGATATCCCCTGTGGTGTATGTAGTACTTGTGCATTACTGCAATGTGTCAAACTAAGTAGTTTGGGAGTGTATTTGTGGGCTGGCAAAGAGTGTCAATGTGATTCCATTAGAGAGTGTGGTTATGTTGACAATGGCATCCGTTCATATGGACAGCCATGTCTGCTACACCTAATGTATGTCTACTATATCTCTTTTGCAGATGTTGCTCACCAACACACATATATCTTCTTACAGCACACCAACATGTCAGCTTTGTGGCACATGGAGTAACTGCACGCACTTGTAATAGTAATGACTAGTCAGTCAGGGGTTTGACCCCTGTACTGGTAGGTGTGTGACAGACGATGCTTAGATTTTAGTCTCCAAGCCCTTCTCTGATGTACTTTGCCTCTGTCTGTCCCTCCCACACACTCTCTGGTGGATGTGGAGGTGTACACCTGCTCACCAGTAGCTTGTTTATTGTAAGTGATGGTCATGATCAGGTGATGGCCTCTGCACCTATTGCAGTCCTCCTCTAGCTGACTGCATGTGCAACAGCTGTGATGATGTTCCCATAGCCATTCGCATGAAAAACACAGTACAATATCTAGGAACATCATGCTGGTGTTTGCCCATGACAGTCGCTGTGAGTGGTACCTGGATCTGGTGTTTGGTAAACGGCATCACTAATGATATCTTGATATTCCTCAAACAACATACACAGTGGTAAATAGCCTATAGACAGGACGGTGATGTGCCAGACATGACTACAGCATGTAAGTGCAACTATGCTTCATTGAGACTACTGCCTGTTTAACAAGTCGTGTGTGGTAATGGCTATTCTGCATGTTTTAAAACTGACAAGACAGTGGTCTGCTTGTGAGTGACATCCATCTGTAGGGCCATCTGTTGACTGGTCAGTGTGTGGAACCATTTGTTTCGTGTGTTACTCACTGAACACACATCTGTGAACAGCAGGAGCATAGTGTGAGTTTTGCAGCCAGTACATGGTAATAGTGATGAGTTACTGCCATCGCATCGCTGACTGGACATATGTCACATGAAACAGTGGTATGACAGACACTGTCTGGGGTTCTCAGTGATATGCCAATAATGGGCCACTGTTCATAGCTGCAGTCACAAGTCTTCTACACTTTGTACAGATGTCATGCAGTCTATATGCATGTGTTGTGCTCCCAATGCAAATGTGTACCATCTGTTGTCTTGGGTTGATGGTCATATCTATGCATGCTGTTGTAAGTAATCCTGAATGCTGTTGACTATTACTAAGCCATATCTGTGTTTAAACTGCAACACCATAGACTGCATCGGTTTGGAGGTTCCGGCAGAACCTCCTGTCCCACTTCAGCTGGCCATGGCACTGGGCACCAGCACATCTGGGGCACAGCCTTGGACCTCCACCTCTGTTGGCTCTGCACCACCTTCTGGTGGTACCATCAATGAGGATGGGGCTTGTCCCCCCTGGGAGCAGGTCCAGACAGAAACATGTCGGCTATCGTACAGTCCTGGATGTGGTGCATAGGGGGCTCAATAAGGGGTTTTGAGGCCAGATATGCCAGTTCAAGGGCAGAGTGTCACATTTACAGGGTGAGGCTTCCCCTCCTAGACAGCCCCCAGCACTGCCACCTTTGCAGCTGTTTTGGTGCAGTGGTGGCTGCCCATGGCTGGGGACCTCCATCCCACTGTTTCCCTCTTGGGGGGACATGGGCTTGTGAATGCCGAACACCCCTCCCTGTCTGAGGTGTATCCCCCCACGTGTCATATACTGACCCTTTATGCTGTCTTGTCTGTCATCCTACCCTACCTATCCTCCACGAGCATACCTACTCTCCTTCCCTCACATCCCACTCTCACCCTACAGATAGAAAAGGCCAATCGTTTCCTAGAACAACATTTGCTCCATACATAGCTGTCCATTTCACACACGTGTCCACTGGACACATGTAACCCTTTTAATATGCATCACAACATACTCCAGTTGCCTACACCCCTGTCTCTCAGGCGCACGATCCTAGTATGCACATGACTCCTAAATGTTCCAGATATACGTGATGTGGACGACCCCATTGTACACAAAACACTACCGGTCCCTCTATGGTTATCCCATTTACCTTTATCATGATGATGATGTCGCACACAGCACCTTGCAGAAGTACTGTTCTCACATAATGATTGGACAGGAACTATTGTGTTAATGTAAATAACATACACAGAGTGATGTATATGGCCAATGTACAAACGTTTGCATGTATGAATGACACATGTCTGTCTGAGGGAGTCTTGATATTACATAGGACAACACCACTACATCATACAGTCATTGCTGGTGTTTCCTTCTTCATTGCTTTGTAATGCTTTGTTGTCACATGGGATGCTCCTGATATATCTATATATATATATATATATATATATATATATATATATATATATGTATGTATCTATATGCTGGACATAAACACTCACGCATGCATCTACATGATGGAATACATTTCCTATACTGCTGAATGAATGCACTGCATGATATGTTTGTGATAAGGTCTGATGTTTGTATATCTGCCATAGCTTAGTGGTAAATCACAATAGCTGTTTGTGTAGGGTCCTGGTTTTGAGCCTTGCAGTGGCCATTTATTTTGTTGCAGGGCAGAACAAGGCCATTGGATACAGAGTGATTAAGGCACATTACAGCAGTTGTGAGCGGGTATGCATGGGTTTGCATGGTGATAAGCAATGCTAACTACTGATTACAGTTTCTTACACTCGGTTAGCCTCTACATTGCTTTACCAGTGTAATAATCACATACTGGCAGCCAAACAGGCTTACACCCACTTGCTCCCGCCCTTGCAAATACACTGCACTTGGTGTTTGCATCTGACACTCACACCCCTGGGTGGGAGTGAGGACTAGGATATTATCTTGTGATGCCTATTACATCGGATTATGGCTGCCCATTAGACGACAGCATGCTGTTCGACTGTATGGAATCCGCGGCCTGTCCAGAGTTTGATTCATATTATTGGTGTGTTCCTCTTACAATCTGCACCCATCTGGCTAATACATGGGAACTGGCACTCTTCAATATAAACAAGTAATTGGGTTTTGGAACCCACATTCTTCAGCCGAGTCATGCTACTGCATACCTAATATTGTATCATCTTTCTAAGGTTGTCAGTAGAATATGTGCTTTCTGTCCATATTAAACCTCTCATACAATTGGGGGAAAATACAAACTGAATCAAGGACATGGCATAACAACATCAGGGACACATTTAAATTATTGGTGCTATAACCTGACACATTGACAGACTCAGAGCATATGAATTCATACACATTTTCTGAGGTAAATGATAACTATAACACTTAATTGTTGTCATTATACATTACGTGTAATTCACCACCTTTCCTCCAAATATCATGGGTTTTAGAAGGGTTTAAGTGGGACTGAGTTAGAAACTGAGTCAAAATCAGGGACGTCCCTGGAAATTGGGGATAGTTCAGAGGTATGGTACCTATTTGTTCCCCCAATGGTTTATGGCCTGTCCAGCGGATATGCTCTTAGGGGTTGGGAGGTATGGGCATCAGCTATGTCCATTTTGGAATATTACTTACATCCCCGGGGCAGTCATAATATGACTGGGCCAGCCAAGACCTGCACGCCTAGGCCCATAATTGCATACCCATAGTTCCCCCACCTGCCACTCCTCTACAGCACTCATCCTTACTGTGGGTGCAGGTGGGCTATAAACACACCACTACACACTGCCCACTCTCCCAGTGTTGGGACACATGTCGTACGTTGTATCGACCCATGGGTTATCAGGCTTGCACAACCTACTGGTCTGTGTGCTTCTACAGCCTGGTTTGATAAGTCATTACCGGGACTGCCTCAGATCATGAATTTTTGGTGTCACACAAGGGACATCGATGTCTATGTTTCAAGATTAGACCTGGCAGGTCTCTCCCACTGGTAGTATCCTGCATGTGGTCTGGCAAGCAGTGGTGTGTTTACCTTTATTGTGTGTGTATGTCTCACAGGCCTAGCTGGGGGGGTGGGGGGGTTGATGCTACGTGTTACAAGTTTGTTTATTGGACCCCTCACCCCCATTTGCACAACCTGTGAACATATGATACTCGTAACTGCTGTATCATATCCTAGCTATATGCATGTGTATATTTACAGTCACATATATATATATATTTACATTGCTATATACAGCTATATCTGTATATGTATGCATACATGTATATTTATATTTTGCTGTATATATATATATATACATCTCACAACATATGGGTCTATGGGTGTCTGCATATGTATATATTTATATGTGGGTATGTATCTGTATTGTGTCTCTGTATGTATACATTTGTATGACGGAGAGGGAGAGGCTTATCTCTATTTCACTATGGGTAGATATACACACACATTCCGCTACATATATACGTCTACATCTGGTTATTCCGTTCCTTGCCATATAGATTACACTTTGCTGCAGTGGGACTCGTAGTGGGTGTGGCTGCTCGTTGGGCGACACCTCTGCCCAATGAACACATTCATTTACATGCCTAGGGCTGTCCATATAGGCCCACATCAGCCAACACCTGCACACCTAGACCCATAAGTAACTACCCATAGTTCCCCCAACCGCACCTCCTCAACAGCACCCGTCCATACTCTGGGTCCTGGTCTGTTCTGGACACACCACTACACGCTGCCCACTCTCCACTTCATGGGACCCATTTTATACAATTGTCTCGGCCCATGGGTCATCAGGAATTCCCACACTTGTATTCTGAGTAAGTATACACCTCCACCAGAATGGTCGGTCTATCACCTTCTTTTGGTCTTGGCAATTTGTGGGGTGTCCCGCAAGGGAAGCTCCTGTCTGTGTTCCAAGAGTAGAATTCATGGGTGCACTGTGTACCCCCCTGGTTGTATCCTGCCTGTGGTCTGAAGAACAGTGGACTCTTTACATTGTCTGTGTGTATGTTTCCCATGAAAGACTGGGGGGTGGAAGGTCATGCTACGTGTTTCATGTTTCTTGCTTGGGCTACTCACTTACATTGGCATAGCCTGTGAACATATGTCATTCTTGTGTGCTGTTTCCTATCATAGCTGTATATCTGTGTATATCTACGCACACACACATGCACACACACACACACACACACACACACACACACAACACATATATGTGTGTGTGTGTGTGTGTGTGTGTGTGTGTATATATATATATATATATATATATGTGTGTGTGTGTGTGTGTGTGTGTGTGTGTGTGTGTGTGTGTGTGCATCTGTAAAGCAATACATACCCCGTACAAACACACTTACACATACTTACTGGTGTCTATATATACTTGACCTGCTTACTAGTGCCTTATTCATTATGATATTGACACTTCACTCCAGTTAACTTTTAATTGATATATTGCAGGTTATACAGCAGACAGATGTTGCAATATGTTCATGTACAGATTACCGATAGTAGATGGTATGTGTTACAGTGGGATTCGGTACGGAAATGTCTGTTCGTTAGGCGGTTGCTCTAACTAATACATTATTGCTGTACTGCTTCATTTGCATATATACTCATATACCCATGGTTCCTGGTTCCCCAAACACACACCCCAATGCCTCCCTAACACTGCAGTCATCCATTCTCCAGTCAGATTCGTGGTGTATCCACACCACTACACATTGACCACTCCCTACTCCTATAGACCCATCCCATCGGTTGACTCACTCCATATATCCTCAGAACTCCCAGACGTTTAGTCCACAAACATTGGTTACATGAGCAACCAAAAGTACTATACACAATTTTTGGGTTGTCCCACATCGGACATGCATGTGTTTATGTCAAGATTAGACTCTATACTTCATTACATCCTTACTCCCGTTAACATGACACTACAATAAATTAATATGTATGACTATGTGGTAATGCACACATTACACATGAGAGCCTAATTATGTACGTGTTTGGCATATTTCTTTTACAACTAGACCGGTTTAGTTATTGGCGTTGCCATAGCAGGCAGATCACAGGAATGATTCCATGTGTGGGAACGTCCTCACATTTGATTATTTTCAGCACAGCACTGACTTCAGACATTGTACACACTTCTGCATTTTGGCAGTTTCGTCCCGTCCCTCTTCTGCACAACCTATTATTCTATCTCCTGTCGAGGTGTGTAGCACATTCATGTTATTTATGTCTGCAAATGGAATGAATGTGTTATAGAGAATGTACTTGTGCATGTATGTATGCATATATACTTATAACGAACTTGCTGACCTCCACGGGGTGGTCCAATTAGAACCAGTCCATCCCACCCTGGCACGCCTGGCTCCATAATTTCATACCTATAGTTCCAACACCCCACCCATAATCAAAATACATGCATACCATCCATTGTCCACTTGGTTATCGCAGCCATGACACATCTCCACACATTGCTATCTCCCGAGTGTTAGGGGCCCTACACGTATGTTGTCCCAACCCATGTATTCTCAGGCTCTCCCACCATTTAGTCCTTGGACATACCTGCCCTTGCTTGTGTAATGGTCAGATGGCCAATCATCCTATCAATTTTTGGGTAGTTCCACCAGGGACTACCCTCTGTGTGTAAAGTAGTCTTAGCAAATCAATAATGTTACTCCCACTGGTAATATCCTGTCTCTGGTGTGAGTAGCAGTGCTTTGCTCACTCCTGCCCAGCTGGGTATGACATACGCTGACAGCGCTATATAATACTTCTCATTCCTTTTGTATGTTTTATTGTTACGTCATTATTTCTTCATAAATATATATATATATATATATATATATATATATATATATATATATATACATATATATATTTATGTATGTAATATGTATATACTTATATACATTTCCTATGCTAGGCACTGCTTAGACCCGTCCATGTGTACTCAGACTTGCTTACTGGTACTTATATGTGTTTACTGCTGCTTATTTGTGCTTACACCTGCTTACTAGTACCTTATTCATTATGACAGTGCCACTTTGCTTAAATGATATTTAAGTTAAATATCTCATGCAATACTCTTATGTCAGTTTTACGGCAAAATGACATTCATTCCACATGGAAAATGATATGTGCTATTATTGGGCTTGAACCGTTAATGCCTGTTTGTTAGGTGGATGCTCTAAACACTACACTATTGACACGTTCGCTGATTCCACATGTTTTTCTGTATTTGAATGAATATGATGTGTAAGCTACACTCAGCAGAGGGCAGCAATGCGCAGGCATGCTGTGCTTTGCTTACACCTTTGATATTGCAGCAATTCGAATGTATAATAGGGACCCAAGGACAGGGAATCTAATTGTGAAAGTTCTAGGGACAGGGCTCAACATTCCACTACATGCTTGTGTGTTTACTACTTCGAGTTTATTTTACTGTTTGTGGACTCTCTCGTATGTTTAGCAAACATTTCGGTATCCACGGACACTGAATTGCTGACTTGCTATTAGGCTGGGCTCTACTAGTAGGCAAAGTAGGTTTTGCAAGTGTCGGGCCATGTTTACGCCTCCGTAGAGCACTTGTACAGACCACCTGCACTCGCACACGTTTCCTGTGCACGTTGAGGTTGTGGCGGCATGCCCTTATACATATTCATATGGCGCTGCTGTGCCATCTGTAGTGAGGACGCTTGGTGCAAGGCTAAAACTGTCCTTGCGTCAAGCTTCTTGAATCCTGGGGATAGTTTACTCATTTCTGCAGACAGGCTTACAAGCTTGGAATAAAACAAAGTTTACACTTTTGTCAGTGAAAGCTCAACATGTAAAAATATCATACTGCATTTTTATATTTACTTCAAGCTGGTGATTAGAACCATACAGGCTTCATTTTAACCATCATCATATTGCAAAAAACAGGTAAATATAATGAACAAAAGTTAGTATTAATTCTTGCTGAGCATATTGAACCCTATACAATAAGCTTTTACTTTTTCCAAGTTACAGGAATGATCAAAGCTGCATCCGTAGTACTGGATTTTAATTGCAGCTAATGTTACTAAGTTGGGGAGGTCTAAAGTGATCAATGTGCTAGGCTTTGAGAGTTCTAGTCATAAATATTGTGATAGTCATATGGACCATAGTTTTGTTTGCTAAATAAATGCATAGCGTTCTATTGAAATATTACTTTACAGACTGTGGATCACTGAGTTTGAGGCAGGAACTAGAAGATAAGCATAGGAATGAATGCTACACTATGAAAGCTAAAGGTCTCACCCAAGCCCTGGGATTCATGAAGCTTGCACCAGGCGCAGGCGTAGCGTAGGCAGTATAATGTCAAATATGTCCGCCGAGCGATTCAGGTACGATCCAATTCCACGTGCACTACCAGCGTACGCCAGATCTGTGCAGCCCTCGGCACAGGTATGCTAATCACCCCATGCGCAGTACTGCACCATGTAAATGAAGGTACACAGTGATTCATGAAGTGGTGCAGACGTAGCATAATCCCACAGAAATGTAAACCAAAAAAAAAACGGTTTACATTTTTCCAAACAGAACATTGGAGCTATGAAAGTGGACCAGACTCATGTATTACAAGTTAACATATGCCAATGGCTAAATATACAGCCAATGGCATAAGAAACGATACACAACACCTAAAAACAACATTTAATGTCATGTCCACAGTAATGCAAAGTACAACCGCAGGGCATGTGTGCGCAAACGGGAACACAAGGAAAATATTCACAAATGTCATAAAATCGCAATGTAATACAAATCATGATTTCACCATAATACTCAATGGTATGCATGGTACACCACAACCAAGTTGCAAGGGTTGCTAAGGGTCTGTGACAGTGTTTGGTGCAGTAACTATGAATTAGTAGTCAGTGAAATGCAAATGAGGCAAGTGATAGTGAATCGCAAACGTCCCGCCGGACTAAGGATGTACCATATGGCGCAGCGCTACAACACCGAGGAGTGGTTTGGAGGTATACATGACATCAGCAGTGGGGTGTGCCACCATAGCTGTAAGCACATTGGAGCAATGCAAATCCAGCCTGCCCGTTGTTAAGCAAAGCCACAGGATAGGGGTGGGGATGTAGATATAGCATCGTTTAGCTGAGAGCACATATGGTGCCCAAAAGTGCATGTGTACGCGGATGAAAACGTGTCCGTAACCCGATAAGGGGACGTACGCTCCGCACTCCATAGCTCAAACAGGAAGGTTAGGGGAAGAAAATAAGGAAATGCCGCAGTAGGGTAATTGGAGTACAACTGAGCAATTAACACCTATTAACTCACAGTGGGCAATCTACGGCAGCTAACAAGTCTGCTCGCAGCAACTTGCAGAACATAATAAGGGAGGTGTCAGATTGCAAAGAAAAGAGAACTGTCATAGCAGAGCAAAGCAAACCTGCAGTAGATCGGCCATAGAACACATGTCGTAAGATAAGCCAGGTTTTGGAAAGTACAAATGAAAGCAGGCTGCTGGATGCATGCCAGAAAATGGGAGGGGAAACGTTAAGAAATGTTAAGGGAAGGGCAAGAGTTAATCCATGACAGCCAAATGTAATTCAACACCAAAGGCACCACATTAGCAGTACCTGTGGTAAAACACATAAGATACCCTGTAGCTCCGATGGTACATACACACCCTATGACATCATCAGCGTTCACAGCTCAATAGTATAAAGTGTGAAGGCACCTCACACACACACGTGTGTATTCCCAAACACTGCACCATCGGTGTAAACAGACGGGGATCTTTTACAATGTACATGTTGGGAGCTGCCATAGCTGTGATTCACCACCATGTGTTAGACACTGAAGGTGTTGTGGAGGATGATGCTGACAACCACCACAGGCCCCGGAGGAGGAGAAGAGTGTTCAGACCAAGGGTAACCTACCAGGAGCTACATGATCTGGAGATAGTATAGCGTTACAGGGTGGACAGGGATATCTTACAGCAAATAGTTGAGCTGTGCCAGCCACGCCTGAGATCCCGTAACAACAGAGGGGATCCCATCCCAGTGGACACGAAGGTATGTGTAAGCTTGTGAATACTAGTCACAGGAACCTTTCAAAGGCCAACTGGAGATATAATGGGGATCTCACAGGCATCAGCATCCAGGGTACTACACCAGTTCCTGGATGCTATGTTACCACATGCCAATGAGCATATATACTTCCCCCAAACTCAGGAGGAGTTGGCCAGCAATATGCGTCTCTTCCACCAAGTGGCACACTACCCGGAGGTACTGGGTGCGATAGACTGCATGCACATACATATCAAGTCACCACCCGGTGAGCATGGTAGGCGCTACATAAACCACAAGGGATACCACTCCATCAACTGCCAGGTCATGTGCAATGCCCAGGGCATTATTATGGATGTGTGTGCTGGCAGCCCTGGAAGCTACCATTACTCCCACATCTGGCATGCCTCACAGCTGTATCAGGTATTTGTCAGGGGGGACATCCCACATGGCCACCTTGTGGGGGATGCTGGCTATGCACTGGAGCTGTGGATGATGACTCTCATCAGAAATGCACACACACTCATGCAAGAACGCCATAATGAGGCACATGCACAATCCAGAATCATCATAGAGCGTGTGTTTGGGATGCTGAAATCACGGTTCCATTGCTTGGACATATCTGGTGGAGCCTTGCAGTACTCTCCAGGCACGTGTGCCCACATCTTCATAGTATGTGCCATGCTACATAATATGATCCTGCGGAAACAGCTGCAGCAGGGACATAATGGTGAAGGCCTTCACAGCCCACCGCAATTGCCAAGGCCATCACAGGCACAGAGGGATTCAGACCATGAACACCCTGTGCCAGCCCCAGTAGGCAGACAGAGGTGTGCCCAATATGCCCATGCCTTGGTAAAGAGGGAACGTATAACACATACACTGACTAAATGGATATGCGTGAAACAGGACTAAGCTTTTCTGAATATCATGCAGATCACGGTCAACAATGTCCAGAACAGGTGAAACTAGCATTATTCACCCCTGTACTAATAGTGCCTGCTCTGAAGGGTAAAACGACCACTGCCAGGAGTAGAACACGCAATCATGTACACAATCACCTAACACTAAGCTACCCGAGATGTACCAAAGGCAGGTGTGTATTGTGACAGGTTAAAACACAAACGTGCGGAGTCCAGGAAACAGTATACACCGACATGTACACAACGAAAGGTGTGTTCTCCCTCTCACTGTCTCTCTCTGTATATATATATATATATATATATATATATATATATATATATATATATATATATATATATATATATATAATAGAGATAGAAAGGGTGATAGAGAGATATAAGTTGATATATACGTATTCATCTATATCTGCAAATATATAGATAGGTCAATGACATGTACACAACCATGGAGGTATAAATAAATAGGATACTGCCAATTATCGAATGTGTCACATACCGACACGTGTAATCACGAGGCTGAAAGACCGAAAGACCACAGTACCGGAACACGAGAACCGAGAGTAATATTATCACAATGTTAAGGGACATTTAGTTATCGCTGCCGGTGCTGCATTCCAGGTAAGTACCGTGTTCAACTGTGTTTGTGATTGCTGTAGTCTGTGTATGTGTGTGTTGAGAGTGCCCTGTGCATTTCTGTCAGACTGTAATATGTGTGTGTGTGTGTTCACATTGTGTGTCTGTTAGTGCTAACTCGGAGGTAGATCATTACGGTAGGTGTGGTCATAGCTGGCCGTAGGCATACGGTTACCAACTGTCCCACTTTAAGAGGGACAGCCCCTCCCTGGGCAGTTGTGTCCTGACAAAAAATATTAAAAAGGGCAAATGTCCGAGATTGCAGGACATAATTATGTCCCATATATTATGTGATAGTTGCATTAAATAGTTATGCCTGTATCTAAAATACGTAAATGTTACATGAAACATGATAAGTAGCTAAAGTGCTTCAAGAATAAGTATGTATTCAGGATAAAAGTATGTTCTATCCTGTGTACTGACCATGGGTATGTGTCGGCCTGTAAACATCGATGTGTGTCCTGCAAATGTCCCACTATGGCCATTTGAAAAGGTGGCAACCCATGCCAAAGAGGTACAGTCACCAACACAACTGCAATGAGTGCAAATATCTGTGACAGAAATACACGAGACAGCTGTCATTTAGTAACATTCCCTTACATATCGATGTATTTCCGGAGGTATTAAAGTATCAACCTCACCTGCATGCTATATAGAAACCAATTAACAATGGCTCAACGTATAAGCCCATAACAACCATAGTTTCTCAGTCTACTAAATGATAGGTCTTCAATGAGGGAAGGAGCCCACACACATATATGGAATATGTAGAAATGCAGTCCCCGCAAACCTGTATATGCTATGTACACCCACCTGCATCTTCCCCACACCCAAAACAATTGCAATACAGACTGTAATAACATCACAAACATCCACTCACTCAATTACATCTGCAGAACTGTTAACATACCTTGTGAGAGACACATTTGTAATGGCGCCATGTGAAATCATAGCTGTTGTATAATTGAACAGACGGCGATGTTACAGGTTTTGTTTGCAGTAGTCCCTTATCAGACGGTTGCGATGACAGGTACACTCACATGTAGAACCACATACGCTAGCCGTCACACACAATCCACGGGTGACATGAATTCAAAATATCCATGCCTCTCCAAATAGCAGTTGCAATTCCTCACAACAAAACACATACAGGCCGTCTCTCCGAAGGTAGGGCAAAAGGGCAACGCCCAAGTGGAGAATGCAATTATACCCCACTGTTGCCGCGTAATTGGCGAATGGAGTAGCTGCACAGCTGATGTGCATGTAATAATTTACTCACGAACACCAATTGGCGGCAGGATACCACGTTACAGGTATCGATGTTGATAAGGATGCCTTGCCATACATTCAAACTGTATGCTCATACCATAGAACTGTTTAAACAGTAAAGGTGTAAGAGAGATATTTACGAGGACTCGGAAACAAGGTGTGTAGAATACTCAGTATGTCAGTGTATGTAGAGCCTGTTTTGTATTAATTAAAGTGCATGCAATGCATAAAGTGGGAAAAGGTATTATGTAGTGATGTCTTGTTGAGCATAGTAATGCTTATAGAAATTGTGTGTCCTGCTGTGGGCCACAAGGTAACATCTCATACACCACAAGGGATGCTACAGGAGGGCTTTAAACACAATTCCACACCACCGGCCGTCAGTGGTAGGGTTAGTCTAACAAGTACGTGCCATAGCAGGGAATAGTATATGTTGATATACTGTCACAGTAGGCATGTGTATGGGCATATAACAAGAATAACATGCCTAAGGTGGTCCTGCTGTGCAAGTATGCTTTGCATTATGGGATAATGTTTAAAATATGTGTAATGTACAGTATTGTAGGTAGATATGTCAGATATTTTACACAGCATAACTGTTATATCATGCAAACAAAAGGTATCGTCTATTGGCATGTACACTACACAATAAGAGGGTACATATGGCTTGTAGTCATGGGACACTGTAACAGCATGATAGCTAACTGAAATGGAAGAACTACTGAATTATCCATGCACAAAGGACATGTAATAGCTTTACAGGTTCATAGTGAGGTACTATGCTGTCTGGCCAAGTCCATGTGTAAGCCCAACGACAGTGTTTTCACCGGCGGCACCTCCCTAGGGTAGTGTCCTATCTGTGAACAGCAGAGCCATGTGTTACCTGCACCTGCATACAGTACAGCCACTGCAGTGATCACCGGCGTACATGTGTGTTTCCCATCCACCCATCCAGGTATCTCATGAAGAGTGCTACTGAGTGTCCTTGCTTGATGTACATAGGAATCATGTTCCAAAGCATGGTGAGTGTCTTATTCAGGAATGTATCCCTCAAGCATGTCCCACTCATCATTGTGTTTGTGCACATATCCATGAGCATGTTGCTCTCAGTGGCCTTTTCTTATGTTGCTTATGTGGAGTATATCCATAAATATTGTTGTGGACATGGGCCCTGTATGTTCAGCAGAGGTCACCCCTGAGCATGCAAATGTGTACAGTCATGGTGTACATAGTTGTGCCACATACGTCATCCTTCGGAGGTCAATAATCCTCATGGTGTGTTAATGTTGTGGTATGTAAAGCCGTTGCTGTTCTGTAAGGTACACCCTAAAAGGGGTGTTGTACCCTTGAACGTGTGTCATACATCAGGAGTATAGAGGTACAATGGGTGCCTTTGTTCCAGCTACAAACCCATTACAGATAAGGGTGGCCACGTAGAAGGATATCCACACCACATTGGCAATATGGTTATCCAAGGAGTGGGTGCTATATACGTGTGTACTAAGATCCCGTATAATGTCACATGTATGTAGGGGACTACCATCTATGTGATAGTCAGTGGGTGATTGGTGTAATCCAAAGGGGATGTCTATGCACCTTGTGTTATGCAGCTTGAGGCCATGTTATTGACATCAGGTATCCGTCACAGTGACACCCATATGGAGGGTGTCTGTATCAGCTGGTGGATCAGTCATGGATCCTTGTTTGCAGTCGTCTGGAAACCTATTCAGGGAAAGTCCCTCTGTGCTAGCCTGTACCTCAGGGAAGCATATACCGAACATGAGGGGCCCTATGACCTAGGACTGTGGTACACCAAGTGTAACTGAATTACAGTAGGTACCACGGTATGCTACCCTCATTGTGTGGGTCCTGTCCGTGAGACACTTTGCATAACATCCCGTGACGTAGGGGTCGATGTGCAGGTGGATGTGTATGTTGTCAATACCAGAATGGAGAATGGTGCTGAAAGCCAATGAGAGGACAATGTAGGCTGTGTGGACCCCCTTACCATCATCAACTACCCTGGTAACTGTATCAAAGGAGTACACCAGGTGTAGGAGCCATGGTCTGGCCCTAACAAATCCAACCTGGGTGGCATCAAAGGTCTGGAGGCCACCAATGTCTCTGTGAATGACTTCCATGATGATGTGTCCCATAGCCTTGCAGAACAGACCAGTCAGGCATATAGGGCAATAGTCCCTGTGGTTCATTGTGGTGCCACCTGTGTAGAGTATGATAACCTTTGCTGTGCGCCATTCAGGGGGCACAATGTCTGACACAAGGCTATTACTGAATCTGGTGGCCAAGTGGGGAGCCATGTCGTTTTGAGGTTTGTGTAAATCCCAGCTTGGGATGTTGGACGGTCACATGGAGTCTGTGTTCCAGGCCTTAGAAAGTGCAAGTTGGAACTGTGTAGTTGTGACTGCAGGGACTCTGCATTGTTCCTGTATGGATTTTTGCCCTGTAGGGAGTGAGCGGGTGTAAAGTTAGCATTGCACCTATCTGCCAGGGTGTTGCCAATAGCTGTCAGTCTGTAATGTTCCTGCCTAACCGTCATAATGTTAGAGCAGATGTGGGTATTGCCATTGAGTACTGGCATACCTCCATAATGCTTTGTGGTAGTCCTTGGAATGTGTCACAGTAATGTTTACTTAGCTAGCTTTGGAGGATGTGATAAGGGATCCTGGATTCCTACTGAGGCTGACCAGTGAGCTACCCCACTCATGGGATTGTACTCCGCTTTGCAACAGCCTCCACCTTCTGTTGTACATTTTGTGCATGGAACTGGACCACTAGAGTGGTGTCCGTTATCTGGTGGGTACCATCATGGCTCTGTTTGGGATAGCATGATCCATGCAGTCGTGTAAGTGCTAATGAAGTGCACTGGTGTATATTTCAGCATTTGTAAGTGCATTGTCCATCTGCACGGGTGTCATGACATTTACTACCGCTGTCATAAGACATCTGAAGTAGACGCTGTAGAAATCTTGTACTGTGTATTCTGTGAAGGGTGCGGTGCTGGTATGTGGATAACAAGGGTGATTAGCATATGTTTGGAAACTACCAACAATAGGATAACCCCAGGTGTGGAACACCAGTCACATGTTGGTAATGTCTGTGTCTAGGATATTGCTGGTCTTGGTGGTGGTGTGTATGGGTTGATCCAGCTGAGTGGAGGTTATGAATCACAGAAAGCGTTGGCCTAATGTGTCGGTATATGAGTAGATATCCCAGTTAAGTGTGGGGTAGTGTCAGTCTCACATCAGTAGTACCTGTCTGAACCCTACTGTCCAGTACACCAAGAAATGAGGGCCGGTAACCATGGGGTATGTTGTTGAATCCGTAGCAAGTTACAATGTGTATAGCAGTTCTGGCCACAGTTAGTTGCACGTGGATCACCTCTGATGCATTGTGCTAAGGAACCAGCCTGGAGGTGTGTACATCCTTGTGAAATATGGACACACCTCCCCGTGGGTGTTCCGGTCCTGGTTACATGACTGAAAGGTGTGGTCTGCGTGTAACCTGTCAGTGCAGGTGTGCTCTCCGGAGTCTAGAGGCAGGTCCCAGTCATTGTAGAGATATCGAAGTGGTCTATTATAAGGAGTGACTCGCCTGAGTGCGTTAGAGATGAAGATGTCAAGCACTGAGTAACAGTACCCCAGGTTTTGCTTGCCTGTTCCTGTTCTGATGGTGAATGTTATTGAAAACTGTCCAAGACAGGCAGTATAGGAGCAGCAAGAGCCTTACATGTTATCTGTACTCCCAGGGCTGACAGGTGCAGGTCATCTGTGCCAAAGCATCGTGTTTTGTTGACCATGTCATTCAAAGCAGACAGATACTGGATGCCTGTAGAATGACAGCAGAAGCATAGGCAACTGTTGAAGTGAAACATTCAGTCATTGTACAGTGGTATCAGTTTGGATGAATGCAGAATGCTTCTCAGGGCTTGGGCGATACCTTCTGGACTACAAGACCGGAGAGCTATTGCATGTCCCTGTAGTCCAGGAAGTTACATCTCAGGGTAGTCACACTAACATGGAGAATGACAGTCAAATCGTACCTGGTGAGGTGTGGAATGGGTGCATAGGTTATGTTGCGGAACCTGTTACCTGACAGCCAGATGTAAGCGACTATCGCCTTGTGTAGCCTGCTGAGTGGGACATCAGTGTGACCGCCTACAGAGTCACCTATGACCAGTGTGTTGGGTATGTTATGACACCCTATTGGCTGTAGTTGATGGACACACATGAGTCTGTGGGCTATAAGTAATTGGTGTCGTGTTTGGTGATGGGGGCTGCCTCTGTTGCCTACACAGAGAGTATGGAGAGGTTCTGCAAATGTTGTAGTCATACTATGTGTGGCCTATGGTGGTGGAGATCTAGTGAGACTATGTGATGAGTGGGGTGTGTTGCAAATGTTAAATGTCCCCGCATGAATGTCAGGTTCAGTCTGGGTTGGTGAGAACATTACCCCCAGCATGGCTACATATGTGCATCTCCCACAGGCTGTAGTGTCGTGTGTTGGGAGGTGAGCATTGACTGTGTACATGAGACAATTGCTCTATTGCCTCATGTTTGCCATATTCATCATATAGAGAGGCAATAACACTGGTAAGTGACACTTGGACATGCCTGTATATTCAACCATGTCTCACAAGATATGTGAGTTACGTGTGTGCAACAGCTGTTGTACTGTAAGCAAGCTGGAAATGTAAGGACAGACAGTGTACTTATAAGAAATTAGTTGGAATGGGTGCTATAGTAATTAGTAGCTCATGAAGTGCTTACATGTTCTGAACAAGTGCTGAGCATGAATATGCAATACAGATAGGGTGTTGGATAATATAAACCCACTGAAACCCACAAGCGGAGATGCCAGTCATAATTGGAGGTACTGCACTATTACCCTGCTGAGTATGGTCTGCATGTCTATGAACCTTTATCAACGTAGATGTTAGCAGTATAGATGTAGATGACAGTACAGATGATTTCACACTGCATAGCATACTTGTGACAGGTCATAGGACATCACCCATACTGTGTTCCAGCTACACTGAGTATACTAGATGTACCTTCGTATGTCACAGGAGTGGTCTACCAGTGGCCTGTTGACAGAAGCAACACTACAAAAGGTGTCTGAGTGACATGTGCATATCAAACCAGTGGCAGCTACAGTAAAACAGGGTTAATGTTTTGTACTCCCCCCTCATTGTAGCCCATACCACACAGACAAATGGGAGGCATCTGCCTATGTAAGGATGTGAATGGCCATGACCTAGGAGCAATAGCTGTCTCAGTGTTGTGGACAACATACAGAATGGGCTTTGTGGGTGAGGTGCGTGACATATGTGCACAATCTGACAGCTGATAATAGTATTGTCACTGCTAGATGAATAACCCTGTACCCATTAACTACCACCTAGGCAGCGGTCAACATTATGGACCCTGTGTGTAAGGGATGGTGCTGTGCAGTTCACCTCCCTGAGCTGGTGACATCTCCAGGCCTATTAGGTAGTCATACGAGGCACCCATGTCATGACAGGGTGCCATCCATGAGCATGGAGATCATTGGACAGGCATACTCAGCACTCTGGTGACCAATATCAGATCACATATCACCTTTAAGGGGTATTGGCCATGTGTGGATGGGCGATACCTGCCTTCACAATCCTCACCTCCACTATGCAGCATGCTGGCTAATTTGCATAAAGACATGTGCTACACTGTGATGTTGGACATGCTACACGTACATATCCTGATCTGAAAGACATACATCATGGACAGCCACCGTCCTACTACAATGATCGCCACATCCTGGACAGATCCCTGTGCCATACATGTTCCATACTCCTGCCATACCATGCAACCCTATCCATCAAAGCGGCATATGTCATCTCTGTCAAACATGGTGCGATGAACGCATGGTAGATGTATCATTAACTGTCTGGATCAGTAATGTGGCACTGATGCACCTGGCTGTGGCAAAATGGCTGTTGGATACAGCTAGAAAACCTTGCCCGTACATGCTATGGTTGATAACCATCCCTGCGAATAATGTCCGGCTAGCCATTGTCCCATGTGTATCACATGTGCAATACAGGCGATACGTGGCAGGATGTTGAACTGCTGTACAGTGCCGTGTAGATGTATATGGCAAAACACATGCATGTAAAGGTTTCCATGCGCATGTGTGTATTGTCACTGCTCATGTCTGTTAAGGCAGTGTATGTGTTGATATGTGACATATACACAGCATCAAGGTCAACAGCATTACTGTGGACACATCCAGGCCTGTGCTGATAGGTAAGAACACCAGTACAGGCAAACAGACATGCCCACATAAAGACAGCATTCACATCGAGTATGAGCAATGTAATGAGGTGACACACATATATGGTGATGATATCCAATGCACAACGGGTGTTACATGTGTGTGACACAAACATGTCAGTCATGTCAGTGTCATTACGATTTGCAAAGATAACTGTTCATATGTACTAGATTTAATACAAATGTATGTGCAGCTGTATCTCTGTACATCTCTGTGATACTGTGACCTGTCTCCATCATTATGTCTTCCAGATAATGCCTTGTTCACGCCTGCCAGCATATAGCTGCCTGGAGGATGATGCCCTCATCCCGTACCTCCATGATAACTATAAGGTGTTGTTCAGCCATGTGCCACAGCATGCTCAACAGCGTGATGACCTGTGGCAGGAACTATGCAGGAGGATTAATGATGTGGGTGGCCATAACCGCATCTACCAGCAGGTGCACAGACACTGCACAGACCTGATACGACATGCAAAACAGTGTGCCAATGCAATCGCCAGGGAATAAGGTGGAACAGGTGGTGGGCCACCAACCCAGCCCCCACTCACACACACTGAGGAGCTACTGGCCAGCCTGGGGACACCCTCAGAACAGCATCCACAAACACTAGCTGTCATCATGGAGGTGGGTGTCTCCCAAACACTGAGCCTGGAGTTGCCTGGTAAGTCACTACTGCACATATGACTATTATATCCCATTTAGTTGCATGTGTCACTGTACAATATGTAATGTAACATCATATGCAAGGTATATTTACACACATGCCACATACTATAGTTTGCTACCCTGTGTATGCACACATGTGCATACTATATGCTATTGTACAGGCAAATGTGTTAACATGCACAGTGCACCCTGTAGCTGTCATACAGCCATGGATAATGTTCCAACTGCTGTGTCACCCCTATACAGGTACCTCTGGCATGTTGCACAGATAGCAGTCCATTGCAGGTGAGACAGTTATCAGTATCAGGCATGTTAATGCATATATATATTCGCCATGTGGCCAGTTAACACTTGTACACATAATGTATGGTCCAGTCAAGATATACAGGTCGCATCTGTCATCAAGCACACTGGCTACCCATGTGCAATATATACAAACTAAATGAAACACCGACATGAAACCACAGTATCTGTCATGGCTAGATGTGTGGACAGCTGTGCATACAACGGTGGAGGTGTTGTTCAATGTAGGCATATGTACTATACATTGGAACAACACATGTGTGGTATGCAAACAGTACCACACAGTGAGCTGGGATATGGGCAGCCCACAGGATTCACCATTGTGTAATATGCCCCTGCAATGGGTTCACACATTGTGATGTGCCATCTGACAAGTCCCAGACATGTAGTGTTCCGGCTGCAATATTGTCTCACTATCCCATAATACATACCCCACATACCAAACATACAACCCTTAGTCTGCATAACCCTCTGGACAGTGACGTATCTGACATCTATGGGTGTATGTCATATGGGACAACACAGACATGTGAGATAGATGGCCATCACAAACATTTGGCCAACACATGTTCACACATGGCCATGGAGGATGGCCAGAGACATGTAGCCACACAGTAGATGTGATGTGTATACACCCTGTTGCACATTGTCCACACATGGTCCAACTATAGCCTTTGTTGAATGGTTATATAGTTGATGTGGAACACTAGACATCCTAAAAGCCTGTGCACAGCTTGTGGAGGTGTCACTTAATTCGACCATATAAGATGTGTTGAAAATCATGACTGTGTCATAGCATGACAGTAGTCACCTGTACAGCTTCCACAGACATAGGCACCACATCAGGCCACAGATACCGTACATTTCCCTTGCTGCTGTTGGACATCACTGTCAGCCATGCACCTCGTGTGTGTGGTACATAAATGTCATGTGGGACATGGTGTATTGACAAGTCTGCCATGTGTGGACACGGTTGCCAGGCAGCTAAGACCTGTTAGTAGTTGTGCAGGGGTGTCATCCGTAGGTCTTCCAGTGACCTGTCACATGACACAGCATGGTTTAGTGTGTATACACCTCAGCGACGTGGGTCACAATCCACAGTAGTTATGACATGGGTTTGCACACAGTCATGGCTATGCAATGTGTGTGTGTATTACACACTGTATAGCAATATAGGCACCTCATGATGCCATGCAATGGCACAGTGTCTGTACTTCACACTGTATAGCAATGTAGATGCCTCATACTACCCATCAATGCTCATGCACATCTGCTAAAAGTGCTTTCTATCTGTAGGGCATACAGACAACACTGCAATGTGATACCCATTACACCGCTGTACATGTGTCAGGACACCATTGTGTCAGACATGTATGCATGTCAATGCACACGTCAGCAGATTACATGTCATACTACATGTCAATGTCAAGGTCACATCAGACATGTGTACTGTTAACCTGTGCTGGTCCACATGGTGTATCACAGGGATGCATGCTTACTAACATGACTGTATGAACTGCATGGCTTCTGATATGACACCTGCTTGCTGTTGTGTGCAACCCAGGGAGGTATGCTAACTAAAAAAAAAAAAAAAAAAAAAAAAAAATTCATCTGCTTTTACTGTACTTGTGTTTCTACCTACTTTTTTTTACTTTTGCATCATTTTAAAAGTACTCAATTGTATTTATTACTGCTTGGTGTAACTCATTCTAAGCCTTTTGGTTTAAACACTTGGCCTTCAGACCAGTTGTTTTGCACTGAGAGGGTTTGTGGTCTGCACTGTAGTGGCAGAACAGGTAGCTTACATCCTTCTAGGTTGGGAACTGCTGATTGAGGGCTCAGTATCTGTTATTCTAAAAGTGTATTAATTCTGGTTTAAGCACTTGGGCTTTCAGGCCAGTTATTTTACATTAAGAGGGTTCATGGTCTGCACTCTTGTGGGAGGAGAGGCTGGACTCTGCCCTTCTGAGCTGGGAATTTCTGGTTGAAGGCTTATAGTGCATGCATATCTGAACTGCTTCTTACTGAAGTTGGTGCGCCTTGTTTGCTGTGGCATAGACTGGATTCGGGCCTGCTGGATCTAGCTTTGTTTGTGTAACTTGAGCACTAATCCAGGCATTCTCTAAAGTATTCAATTGTATTTATTATTGCTTGGTAGTAACTTGATTAAAATGTAGCTATCATTCTAAGTCTTTTGGATTAAGCACTTGGGCTTCAGACCAGTTGTTTTACATTAGGAAGGTTTGTGGCATGCACTGTGGTGGCAGGACAGGTAGCTTTCATCCTTCTAAGTTGGGAACTGCTGATTGGGAGCCCAGTGTCTGTTATTCTTAAAGTGTATAAGTTCTGGTTTAAGCACTTGGGCTTCAGGCCAGTTATTTTACATTAAGAAGGTTTGTGGTCTGCACTCTTGTGGGAGAAGAGGCTGGACTCTGCCCTTCTGAGGTGGGAATTTCTGGTTAAAGGTTTATAGTGCCTGAATATTTGAACTGCATCTTACTGAAATTGGTACACCTTGTTTGCTGTAGCATAGACTAGATCCAGGCATGCTGCATCTAGCTTTGTTTATATGCTTGTTGTTTGTTTGCTTGTTATTTCCCTGGAACGCTAATTCCACCTAATACATGGCTTCTCAGCACTTCTGTGGATCACTAGTAATATCTGCATTGCTTACTGTACTTATTTCCTTGTTTCACTTGAAAGAAAGTTACTGTTTGTCATTTTTGCATTTAAGTTACCTGTAACACATTGCACTTAAGTTACCTGGTACTTGCTCACTAAAGCAATTATATAAGTCAGCACTAAAAATTAAAAGCACTACATCCTCACTCCCCACTGGCCCTGGTTTTCAATTATTAAGGAATTCCCAATATTATTCTAGCACGTCCAAAGGTCAGTTGTCAATCTCCTCTCCGGTCCAGCTGGTGAATCTGGGAATCTTGAGGCAATGTTACAACTGCCTCATGTACACAGACAACCCTCTCCTCCTCCCAACAAATTCCAACACATGTGAGATGCAACCATATAGCCAAACTGGAGGCTAAGCTCTCTCAACTCAGTACTGGAATAACCAGTCAGGAGGAGAAGGAAACCACACTCACTACAATTCCAGTCTCACATAGACCTACCGACAGCAAACCAAACACATAATCACACAAAACATACTCGGAGGCTCTAAATAAAGATCTGCTGAAGCAGCAGAGACCTCAAAGCAGACACCCAAGCAGCCGCTACCCAAAACAACCGTGCAACACATATCTCACAAAGCCAGTGTGCCAAACAGTCACAGCCCTTAAGACTAAACAACACACCTGATACACTTGTAATAGGTGACTCTATCATCAAGCACACTGGCGTCCGCTCACCAGACTGAACAAGGTGAGGGTCACGGTGTGCAGCCTGTCAGGCGCTAGGATCTGCCACATAACACAAGCACTCAGGTCACTCCAAGGCAAGTACAAATATGACTCAGTCATTGTCCATGCTGGTGTGAATGACCTGAGACGTACCTCGCTGGACTACATGAAAAGAGACATAAAGGAGCTCTCTGAGCATGTAGCCCAGGCCGGTATGACCCTGACCTTGAGTAGCATCTTACCCTCATCAAGTATGATGCCACAGTATGAAGACAAGATGATCAATTTCAACAATTGGCTTAAGTACTGGTGTCATTCAAAGGATCAATGCCTGTCAGCTTGGGATGATATGCTCGACAAGCCATGATGCTTGGCTAGGGACGGCTTGCACCTGTCACCCCTGGGCTTTCGGATATTGGCAAAGGCTCTTGCTACCCCCATAGTGCCTTTTTTAGGCAAGGCTCAAAAGACAAACACACCTCCATAGGTATAACAAGGGATGAGAAACTAAGATTAATGCTACTCAACGCCAGAAGTCTAAACCTCAAGATGCATGCACTTGAAACTCTCCTTATCATGGAGAACATCGATATCTGTACAGTAACAGAAACCTGGTTCAGGGCTCCCGAGAGCACCCCAGCACTACCAAGTTATACCTCATACCATGCTTTTCAGCCCCAAAACTTGGACCGAACCACAAAAGGAGGGGGAGTATCGATATTCATCAAAGATACCCACACCTCCCGGTTAGTGGCAAAGCACGAAGCATCAGAGGTTATCCATGTGCAACTAACAGTGGGTAAAACTGCCTTCCAGTTTATAGCCTGCTACAGACCACCGTCCCAAACCCAGGAACCCCACTCGGCCTTCCTGAGAACACTGGAAAATATGAAGGTCTCTCCAAACAC
This sequence comes from Protopterus annectens, assembly GCF_019279795.1. NCBI lineage: Eukaryota > Metazoa > Chordata > Ceratodontiformes > Protopteridae > Protopterus > Protopterus annectens. Next base: position 890,841,191 of record NC_056732.1, on the reverse strand, counting down.
CATTATATTGGGCGACTTCAACTACCCAAACATAGACTGGGAACATTACTCTAGCTCCAACACCCTAGCCCAAAGGTTCCTAGAATTTATAAACTCAAATGCTATGGAACAACTTGTTACCACTCCCACAAGAGGGGAAAACATACTGGACCTAATCATCACCAACATGGGGACTCTATGCTCCAGACCAGCAGTGTATCCCTCACTGGTAAGATCAGACCATAAACTAATCTCACTGGATATTCACATCCCGACCCCACCCCCTGCCCAGAAAACCACAGTGAAAAACTTCTCTAAAGCAAATTTCACACTCCAAAAAACTGAGGTGGAATCCTTCAAAGCCCCTGGGCCTGTGGAAAATACGGCCCAGACCGCAGAATCCTTTATAAAAGCATTCTATGAACACCTTCAGGAATGCATGGATCATGCAATCCCAAATAAAACCAAGACCCTATCCTCCAAAGGCAGACGTCCTGTCTGGTGGACCCCAGCCATAAACAAACTATACAATAGAAGGAGGAAGCTACTAAATGATAGAGCAAAATCCCAAAAAGGGAAGGCATCACTGATCAGTATTAACAAAAAACTATGGGCACACATAAAATTGTCTAAGGCCAGCTTCGAGAGAAAAATTGCACAGGACACTAAGGATAATCACAAGGCTTTCTTTAGTTATGTTAGGAACCTGGGTGGTAATTGCCAGATATGCTCAGAATTAGTCCAAAATGACAAAAAATACACCGAACCCACAGACATTGCCAACATCCTAGCTGACAGGTTCAGCACAACCTTCTCCCCCCATCCCCACCAAAAGGGCAAATATCTATCCCAGCAGAGTGCTGCCCCCCTGACATCTCAGATGCTCAGGTAAGAGCCGCCCTCTCCAAAGCAAAAAATACAGCATCAATGGGACCAGATGGTGTCCCGGGCTGCGTCCTACATGAACTCCAAGAAGAGCTAAACCCAAACATAAAACTACTATTCAGTCTTAGCCTTACTACAGGATATGTGCCCAAAGAGTGGCGTACAGCAACAGTGGTCCCTCTCCATAAAGGTGGTGCCTCAACGGATCCTGGAAACTATCGCCCCATAAGCCTGACTAGCTTGGTCTGCAAAGCTATGGAAAGGATCATCATGGACCTCATAAATAAAGATATTGCAGACCTACAAGCACTGGATCCTACCCAGTTCGGCTTTGTTAAGGGCAGATCCTGCCTCTTAAACCTGGTTGATTTGTTTGAAACAGTTACCAAGGCCATTGATGAGGGGAAGGTGGTCCACACAGCCTACCTGGACCTCGCAAAAGCCTTCGATACAATACCCCACTCGGGCATTATAGATAAGCTCACCAGCTTAAATATAAACCCCTATGTCACTAGATGGATTGCAAACTGGCTCAAGGACAGAACCCACATGGTTGGAATTGCTGGAGCCATGTCAGACTCCAAACCAGTTACAAGTGGTGTCCCACAAGGCTCAGTCCTGGGACCTCTCTTGTTCAGTATATATTTCTCTGAGGTACACGCCAACATGGAAGGACTGTGGCTGACCAAGTTCGCAGATGACTTCAAACTGGATGCCATAATCGACTCTCCAGCCGACACAAGCATCCTCCAAAAGGGCCTCATAGAAACAGACAACTGGTGCCAGAGACATGGCCTCAAGCTAAATGCCAAAAAGTGTATAGTCATCCTCTTTGGCAAAAACAACGTGCCAACAAATTACCACATAGGTGGTAATCCATTAAGTACAGAAGAAGTAATTAGGGACCTGGGGACCCAAGTTGATAGCAATCTCTCATTTGACAACCACGTGGCCAAAGTGGTTAGAAAAACATTTGCTCACCTAATCATGAAGAGATTCACATCTAGATCAAGGGAGGTCATCGTGCCTCTTTACTCATCCCTCATCAGGCCCATAATTGAGTACAATGCCCCTTTTGGGATATACCTTACCAGACACCTGCAGCAACCGGAAAGACCCCAAAAGTACCTCACCAAGAGGATCAAAGGGCTCAAACAGATGCCATATGTTGCCCGGTTAAAGAAACTCCAGCTCTACTCAGTGGCATACTGCCTGTTCATAGGCAATCTGTGCCTGACGTATAAAGCCATGTCCAACCCGGAATTAATGGACATGCTGCACCTCAGAAAATCCAAATCCCATCGAGCTACGCGCTTGAGAGACTTGAACCTCAGCACTGAAATAAATAGGACATGCTGGAGGGACAGATTCATAACCCAGATGCTCCCTTCACTCTGGAATAAAATCCCAGTCCAGGTTAGGCAGAGTCCCTCATTGACTCTCTTCAAGAGGAATCTTGATGAGTGGATGGGAGATCGTAGGTTTACCCCGGGTATCACTTCTGTGTCACTGTTAGACAGAGGCACAGTATACTAACCTCGAAAAAGGGTATAGCAAAATAAATTTAAAATGGGTGGCGAAAGCCAAGCACATTCTGGCTAGGCTTATAAATGCCCTAGGGCAGATAGCCTAGTATGAACCTATGAATCTATGAACCTATGAACTATCACTATTAATGTCTGAGCTGCATGCCGTCTGCTGTATCCATTTGTCTGTCAAATCACATGCATGGTGTGGTGTGTCTGTGTGTCTCTGTGTCTGTGTGTCTATTGTAATGTAGAGTCTTTCTTTGCATTCACAGGAGATGTAGGTGTGTTACCCTCCTGCGGTCCATCTGATGTTAGTGTCCCCACAGATACTAGCAGTGATGAACATAAGCATGAGGTACAGACAGGGTTGTCAGGGGCTGAATCTGTGCCAATGGTTGCCATCCCAGCTATGTCCCCTCTTCCACACACACAGCTTTCATGCCAACACATACCCCATCACCAGTGGCCATAGAGGAAGGACAGTCAGCATGTGTTAGCTTGGAACAGGAACGTGTGGTGGCTACAGAAGGTGGACATGTGTCATCGGACAGTAGCCAATCTGTACCTCTGCCTGGTAGTGCCCGTGCAACCCCTGGCAGGCACAGGTCACATGGCCGTGGCTGGACACAGTGAGCTGTACATCCTGGTCTGTACAATCTGGAGCTGTCAATAATACCCCTGTGTAGGCTGGACACATGGCAGAACTGTGTGCACACATACACGCACACAGCAGAAACATCTGTAGGGCACAGCAACACCCACATATATAATGACCACACATGCCCAATCAGATCACCGGCCCTAACCCACATCCATGATGTCATCCACTGGTGCAGCCTATGCCCCTGGCAAACATTATCACCCTGTGCATATGATGATGCCTGTGCTGCATCCCTGTCATCCACACCATCGGTGCAGGGACATGCTTATATGGTCTGATGCACAGTGTGAACAGAATAGTGAGAAGTGTATATTACATTTGTTGTGTACTGTTGACACGCACTAGACATACCATGTAGTACAGGTTTAGAATACATTGTTATATGTTCACAGTATGTGTCTTGGTAACAACAGTAACAGCATGTTGGCAATGATGCCCTGCTTCCCTCCTTAAGGTCTAATTGCATGTGCCATTACGTTACAGTGTTTGCAGCTAGAGTGCATTGTTGTCTGTTCACAGTATGTGTCTTGGTAGCAACAGTAACAGCATGTTGGTAATGATGCCGTGCTTCCCTCCTTAAGGTCTACTTGCATGTGGCAATAAGTAGCAGTGTTTGCAGTTTCCCATGTGTAAATGTGGAGTACTCACAGGCATGTATGGCAATACCAGCATGCTATACGTAGCCTCAACTTCACTGTTATAAAGGCTACCATTCCACAGATGTCCACACATCTACTGATCCAGAAGCATGTGAGCTGTTTAATAGACTACAGTGGCTAAGGAAGTGATATCCATATTGGGTCACATCATAGGTATGGTGACATGGTGTGGGGGGTTTACACAGCGGTCTGGCTGATGTCAACATTAGAGGCCAGTTGATGGCATGAGGTCTCACTGTGTAGCAGTAATACACTGTCACATTACAGGATGAGAACATGCACAGACATACACAGAAACACACAGTAACATGACCACACTCACGGGGTCAACAACACTATAATGCACACTTGATAGTATTGAGGTGAGGACCCCTGCCTATGTGGTAATCACCTTCACAGTACTGTGCACCCACATGATGCCACCCAGAGAATGAACATGTACAGGTAGACAGTAAGGCTGAGACTGATGGCATCAACAGGGAAGTAGACTGCATCACCATGAAGGGTTAGGGATCCTGTCTGTTCTGTATGGTAGCATACACCCTCACTCCATGCACCAGATAGCCATACATACATACACACACACAGACACTGTGGAGTCCACAAATGTCATTCACATACAGATAGCTGACATGTGGGTGATATACACACCACCCCTGCCTACGTCTTGCTTTCTACACTGCAGTATGTACAGATCTCTAAAACAGTGTACAGGGGTGTGTAACAATTGGGATGTATTCCCCACCATACGTGGCATATATGGTCACACAAGCAAACACACATGGCAGTCCTGTGAATCATACACCTGCTATATGATGATACATCTGACAGACATGCAGCTGTATTGGCCGCATTATGTGTACCAATGCTACCTTCGGCAATTGTGCTGCTATATGCACGCAAGAGGACGTAAGTGTTACAGGTGTCAAGTGATGTACAGTCAGTAACACCCTGACCACTGTGTAGGTTGTATGTCTTCACCTTCAAGTAACAGTAACATAGCGTACTGGTTGCACATGTAATGGTAGGACAGCTTGTGATACACCTGTGAGCTGTCTTCAGGAAACATCCATCTGCAAAGGTAGACCACCACCTTATGTACACACATCCACCCATACCTGATGTACATCCTACCATACTGTCAGTATTTCACCATATACAGGTGTCAATGATGGGGCTGCATTGCAACTGCATGTTGTAGTTAGACACAAATGAACGACATACATCAGCTACTGCACATGTATGGTAGCTGCATGCACACCACTACATGTACATGTGTGTTGGTCCTACATTCCTGTCATGTAGCCATGTTTGTATGCATTGCAAGTGGTGGACATGTGTGATGACATACATGACACATGGACTGTTTTATGGTATGTTGTTTGTCATGGGTAACTACTACAGAGGGAATGTTACCTCAGTCAACATTGCTACCTTATGTACTGTTAGCATTCAACAGCCATGGACCTACCTTCCATGTGCATGTGTGTGATTGCTGTAGCCACTTGTCTGCACAGAGGACAGCAAAAGCTATGCTATGTACATATGCATTGTGTGTGTGTGTGTGGGCCATGTACATATCCACTGTGATTACATGTATGTCATATCCAAACATGAGTGTTTTCTGGTGTACAGCGACAGTCATCTGTTACAGCTGTGGAAGACCCAGGGCCCTTGTTATGTGTAGAGCCGACCTGGTTATGAACTGTGGTATCATTGCATTGCATACCACATGATGGAACCCTGTCAGTACATGTGTAGTCTGCACAGTTGCTGTAGACCTAAGTACAGTCCACTGGTCATGTGTAACATGGTGGTGTAGTAATGTATGGATGTGTGTTGCTGGTCCAAGGACATGGTGATGTCTGAGGGCTACATAGTAGAATGTGGCATTTAACACTGTGATCTGCACCTGAGACACCTGTGATGGCTCTTGAGTGTGTACTGGTCAGTACATGTGAGTGGCCTTCATGTACGTGGGGACAGTAACACCTGGAGCAGTCCCTTCACAGTCTTATGGCCCACATGTCTTTATCTGAGCTATACGGTGGTAGTGCTATTGTGCACAACTGTGCCATATGCCAGGTGTTCCTCACTGCAGAGATGTCCGTATTCCCCATTGTTGGATCTGGATTGTCAGCTGTGATCACGAACGCTACACAGCTAGCACTGACGACCAGTGTCAGATGTGTGTAGTGCAGTGTTCATGCTAACAATGTTCACTATCGACACACTGTGCCCTTCCATGTTTAGAATCCGTGTGAATACAAGACAGCCCTTTACTACTACTAAGTGTGTGAGTATGCCCAGTGACACCTTGTGTCGGTTATGTGCCTCTGTGTATGGGCATGACCACTGAAATCCTGTATAGCGATAGTGGTCATCCAGGCAACAGATGTCCATACCCCACGTCAGGATGGATTCCTACACTGAACACACTGGGACTATCTTGAAGGGTGTACTGTCTGTGGTGCATCTCGTATCCATGTAGTGTTGTAATAGTGCTCCGTAGATAGGCAGTTGTCCCGCTCACACCACTGCCGTGTGTTTGTCTACGTCTACCTTGGGACCGTAATATGCTTTTAGACTGCTCACTCTCCATACATTCCCTATCGGTGTCTTTGCCTTTGCTGGTGATGTCATCCACCTAGCAGTATGCCTTTGGGAGTGCTGTGTTCCAATAATCTCGGTAGTGCATTCTGTAACTGCATAACACTGTAGTGTGATAAGGTAGTTAGGTGTATGTTTGACTCCCGGTCCTGCCAATTGTGTGTGTGTGTGTGTGTGTGTGTGTGTGTGTGTGTGTGTGTGTGTGTGTGTGTGTGTGTGTGTGTGTGTGTGTTTCCAGCTGCCTGAGGACTGAGTACTGCTTTTAGATGGCTCACTCTCCATATATTCTCTATGGGCATCTTTGCCTTTGCTGATGATGTCATCCACCTAGAAGTATGCCTCTGGGAGTGCCATGTTCCAGTAATCTCAGTAGTGTGTTCTGTAACTGCGTAATGCTGTAGTGTGATAAAGTAGTTAGGTGTATGTTTGACTCCTGGCCCTGGTGTGTGTGTGTGTTTCCAGCTCCCTGGGGACAGAGTAATGCTTTTAGATGGCTCCCTCTCCAGACATTCCCTATCGGCGTCTTTGCCTTTGCTGATGATGTCATCCACCTAGAAGTATGCCTCTGGAAGTGCTGCGTACCAGTAATCTCAGTAGCACATTCTGTAACTGTGTAATGCTGTAGTGTAATAAGGTAGTCAGGTGTATGTTTGACTCCCGGCCCTGCCAAGTGTGTGTGTGTGTTTCCAGCTGCCTGGGGATAGAGTAATGCTTTTAGACGGCTCCCTCTCCATACATTCCCTATCGGCGTCTTTGCCTTTGCTGATGATGTCATCCACCTAGAAGTATGCCTCTGGGAGTGCAGTGATGCTGAAACTCGGTAGCGCATTCTGTTACTGCGTAATGCTGTAGTGTGGTAGACTAGACAGGTAGGTGCTCGATTCCAAGGCATGGCAGGTGTGTGTGTTTGGCAGTTATACCCTATGTGTTGGTATCTGTGGGGGGCTAGCTGCGGGATGTGTTCAGTGTGTTTTGTTGCTGACCTATATAGTGTCCACAGCCCACATATTCTCCCAAGACACTGGGTTGTCAACACATACATTCGCCAATAGGTCTGGTGAGTAAATGTCAGCAGCCCTACTCTTACGCTTAATACAGTTTGACCCGTGTGATGCAACAGAACACACATGCCTTGATAGCAACAACACTACATGATGCAGGTGGCACATGTAGTTTCCTTTTCATGCCCGTCTAATGCTTTGCTGTCGTGTGGTCCGCTGTTGTGATATAAATGCAATATCTACATATGTGTGTACATGTATATGTGTGTATATATATATCTATGTATATATGTATACAAATAGTATATATGATATACGTAGATATAGAGAGATAGACATAGATATAAACATATATGTCTGAGGACATCAGCACTACTGAATGTTTGTGTCGGATGATCTGTACGTGATAACATGGGATGTATGTATATCTGGCATGACGTAGTGGTAATGCACATCGTCTGTTGTGTGCAGGGTCCCGGGTTGTAGTCGTGTAGACACCGGTTATTTTGTTGCTGGGTAGACCATGGGACATCAAATATGGTGATTGTAAGGCACCTGTTACTAGTTGTGTACGGATCTGAGCGACACTAGCAGTGGTTATTAATTTGGAGGTTTGGTATGGGTCATATAACTACTCATTAGAAGACTATACTATGCAGATGAGGTTGACAATAGTGTATCCCATTTATCCCCGGGGTGTGATGCAGATACGTGGATTGTATGTGTGTAGTTAGCCGGGTGCAGGGCTCGAATATAGTTGACAGCATGGGAGGGGGGGTCAGGCCTACTGTACGTATATTGCAGAACTGTGCCTCTGGAGTGCTCCTGCCTTAGCACACCTAAGCTAGGGGTGTGTCTATGCCTGCCTGGTGACAGTGGAAGGGGCAACAGCAGTGGTGAGGTAGTCAGGGTGTACAGGCTGCACATACAGGTGATGATCAGCACAATCAGCAGATGACATGGCCAGCCCGCACCTGAACAGTACGGTAATGTGAGCAAGCATCATACACACAGGTTTCTTCCGCACTCTACACCACCGGTGTATATCTGCGGGGACAATTCAAGACACAGTCCAACCAAATGAGAAGGGCTGCAGCAGGCAACATAGACCAACATGTGCAGGAGGCTGAGGGCAGTGAGGATGTGTATGCTGCCGAACATCCCTTATTGGGGTGACATAAGACTTTATAGACCCAGGGTGACTTACCAGGGGCTACATGAGCTGGGGATGGTGGAGCACTATGGGGTGGACAGAGACCTCCTACAGCGTCTTGTTGACCTGTGCCTGCCACACCTAATACATCAAACAGGCCAAGGGAAACCCATCACAGTGGATACCACGGTATGTGTTGGCCTGGGTATACTAGCCACAGGTACCTCACACAGCACAACTGGGGATTTCATGGGGATCTCACAGGCATCTGCATCCAGAGTATTGCACCAGTTCACAGATGCCATGTCAACACATGCTAGTGAGCACGTACATGTCCTCAACACATGTGATTAGTAGACTAGCAATATGCATCTCTTCAACCACATGGATGACTACCCTGGGGTACTGGGTGCTATAGCCTGCACACACATACACATCAAAGCACCACCCGATGAGTGGGGTAGGGCCTACTGTCAATGCAGGGGCATACCCTCAACAGCTAGGCCATATGCGATGGCCAGGGCATTAGATTGAATGTGTGTGGCTGTCTGCCCTGGAAGCTATGATGATTCCGATATATGGATTCTGACACGGCCGTACCATACCTTTGCCAATATGGACATCCCCTACAGTGTCCTAGTGGGGGATGCTCGGTAACCACTGGTGTCGTGGCGGATGACACCCAGCATTAATGCACACACACCTAACACTCACACCCTAATGAGGCAGATGCACAGGCAAGACATGTAATTGAGCATGTGTTTCGGATACTCAGTTCGCGGTTCTGGTATCCGGACACATGCGGTGGAGCCCTGCAGTATTCACTAGTTACATGCATACAATTTGTTATGGTATTTGCTATGCTACACATTCTGATCCTGCAGTAACAGTTGCTGCAGGAATAGCATAGGGCAGGGCCACATAGCCCAACACCACTGCCAAGGCCTGTACAGGCACAGTGTGACTTGGCAAAGGAACTACCTGAGCAGGGCCCAGTTGGCAAAAGGCCGTGCACAGTATGACCTTCCCTTGGCAAAGAAGCAACACAAGGCATATGCACTGGCACAGTAGGTACCCATGGATGTCCCCTCTCTGACCCGCACACAGTACAATGGATGCCAAACATGACACTACCTGTGCTCGGCCATGTATAGGAGGTGCACTGTGTGCATCCGACATAGGCAGCCCTCCAGCACCGACCTCAGGTCCAGAACACCCCCAGAGTATGTCTACCGACCTAATAATTGGCAGATGTATTAAAATGTGTATGTACCCATTGCTATGGTATGGTATGTATGTGAGCATACAAGAGACTTTGGTGGCCGACTGTTAGGGCAGCAGACAGTACACGTCCATAGTGGCACTATGACATCTGTAGCACATACGGGGGTCACAATGGTAGCCAGTAGTACACAGGGTGTCTTAACCCACTGCAGATTATGGGCTGAACATCATGTGTGTCTGTACACACCACACACGTTCCATGCAGCTGGACAGGTGTGGACCAATGCAGACAAATGATATACAATGACCTATGGATATGCCCAATGAATGACTCCAACCCCCAAAGACACACACAGACTACAGCAGGCCAGGCGGTTTCATGTAGGTTGTGAAAGCTAGGACATCCAACACCACTGTGCTGGTATTTAACACTGGGATCTGACGTACACTGGTATCCCTCCAACCGACAATTTAGGTAGGTCCACACACTGACATGGAGTACCTGGCATACTAGTACAGTGGTGGCAGATGTGTACAACTGTCAGCTGTGCCCCCCTGTCCAACCTACACATGTGAGAGTCATGTGCTCCACCCACAGTGCTGTGTAGGACTATGGATGCGGTTGGATGTCCCCCCATGCTATGCAGACATGTAGCAACTGTCAATGCCACATGACCATTAGCTACCCTGTAGACACAGCGTGACACCTGTCTGTGTAGAATGGAGGGATCGGCAAAACAGTACTGACTATGTGGACATGTGACACGTGCAATACAGTTGTCCATACTTGGCATGCTCACACACATGACGGTATGACGATAATGTCAGTCGACAACATGCGTAACAGTCATACTGGGCATGCTCACACACTGACACACAGGACGGCCAGGCATGCATACACCAGTGGTCCGGACATATCTGCCAGTACATTGCTATACTGTTGGATGACTGCGCTGCATAGTGTGTGTGTGTGGTCTATTGTCTGTACATATGCCATGGTCTATTGTTAATTCACATGAGCTATGTGCATAGGTTACTACTACCAACATGTGAATAGGGCAGTTCTTTGTTTGCGGACAGACAGATGCCTTTGGATACGGACTGGGTAAGGCACATTCCAGCAGGTGGGAGCAGTTGTGCATGGGTTTGCACAGTGTTAAGCACTGCTGATCTCTGGTTACAGCACCTTGTACCGGTTTAGACTCCACATTTCTTTGTCAGTGCACTACTGGCATACTGGTAGACAAACACGTTTACAGCCGCTCTCTCACCAAAATTTCTGCTTACATTTGTCACTCATGCTGGGTGTGTGTGATCCCTTGTGATGCGTATTACATCAGACTACATGACTACAGTATCAGGTATGTCTAACCATTCGGTGATGGCAGGCGTTCGACTGTACGGACTCGGCTGCCTGTCCAGTGACGTAATCATATTATATGCATGTTCCTCATATGATCTGATCCCATCTGCCTGATACATGGGAACTGATACTCTGCAATGTTGACATGTGAATATGATTTTGTTAATGCAGCTGTCCGGCGAGTCATACTACCGCATACCTACTGGACATTTTCCACCTTTCAGATTGCACGACGGGAGACTGTAGGAATAACACCTTTCCCAATGGGACAGTCCCTCATTGGGCATATGTCATGTGACAATACTCTAGCCATTGCAACTGTCCTGATTAGGGGACATTCTCACATTCTACTTGTCTGTAGTGGTTGCTTGTTACAGGTCTTGTATACCTGACATGTCAATATGTTATATGTAGTAGCATAAGCAACTTTACAGCTGCTAGACTACGCTTTGATTTCTGCTGATATGTATATTGCTGTACTATGCATGGCTGTAGGTAAGTTCTGCCCTGGTACGTCTGACATTTCTACAGAGCAGGTCCCACTTTGGCCATTCAGAATGGTGGCGGCCCTATAGATCCTATATGTAGAGCTATCACATGTGTCAAGGCAACACATACCCACAGCCAGTTGTAAACTGACTACTTCCACGGTTTGCATATGTAAAGGTTATTCTTGTAGCATTATAATTGCTAACACTGTTTCCTATTACATGTAGCTGTTTTTGATACAACAAATTAATTTCTGACATCACAGCACACAATATATGGCCTCCTTTCCTGAACTCACAGGCCATGTGCCATAACATTCATTTTGCAGGACACAACTGCCCAGACGGGTGTGTCACTCAAAGGCGTACGGGTGTGGAACCTTATCTATTATGCTATCATCTACCTGAGGTGGTCATCAAATTATGCATTTTCCGTCACTAGCAGACCTCACATACCAATGGGAGAGAATGAACACTGTATCAGGAACACTGCATAACACCCTGTGGGACACATTTAGATGACTGGTTCTATTAACCAGACACATTGACAGTCACAGAGCATATGTATTCATTGACGTTTGTCGAGGTACATGCCATTTATGACTCATACATGTTGTCATCTGTCATTACTTGTATTCCACCACCTGTCCACCTAATATCACTAGTTCTGGAAGTGTTTATTTGGACTTTGTTACATTCTGATTCAAAACTATGGACGTCTATGCTAATCGGGTACACGGCATTGATTTGGTCTCTCTGTATTCCCCCAATGGTTTACAGACTATCCGGTAGGTGTGCTCTTCAGGTTTGGGACGTATAGGCGTCTGCTATGCCCAGGAATATTAATGACTTCCACTGGGCTGGCCTACTATATCTCTGCCAACCAGCACCTGCGCACTTAAGCCCATTATTGCATACCCATGGTCCACCTACCTGGCACCCCCCTACAGTACTCATGACATATACTTACTGTGGGCGTAGCTGGGGTATGAGCACACCCCTACACATTGCCCACTCTCCCTGTCTTGGGACACATGTCGTACGTTTTTCCAACCCATGTATTATCACACTTGCACAACCTACTGTTCCATGTACACCTACATCCTGCTCACATCGATGACAACAGGTTGACACATACACTGACGTTTTGGGGTCCTGCAAGGGATACCGTTATCCAAGTTTAAAGTGTAGACCTTGCAGATCTCTCCCACTGCTACTTTCCTGCCGGTGTTTTGGACAGCAGCAGTGTAGTAATCTTTATTGCCTGTCTGTATGTCTGACCGGCCTAGCTGGGCAGTGTGGGGGGTACAATGTTTATTTATTGGACCTCCCAGTCACATATGCCCGGGCCGTATATATGTTACCCCTAATAGCGTATGTACATGTGTATATCTACAATAACATATATATTTGTTTTGTGTGTATGTGTATATATCAATACCTGTTGTTTGTGTGTATATATATATATATATATATATATATATATATATATATATATATATATATATATATATATATATATATCTGTAGTATATCTTTCTGTGTGTATATATATATATATATATATATATATATATATATATATATATATATATATATATATATATATATATACGTTTTTATCTATATATACATCTGTGTGTCCGTTAACCTATACATTTCCCGGACATAGACACTTACACATGCATAATGAGTTTTATCTCTGCTTCAACTGTATACTATTGCCTTAGTCATTATGACACCGACACTTCACTCCGGTGAACTTGTGATCAGTATACTGCACGTTATACAGCGGACAGATGTTGCTTGTTTTTCACGTCTGGAGTGGGGCTGATAAGTGTGATGTGATACAATGTCATTCGACCTATTACTCATATGCGCAGCCTGTTATTCCTGCTACTGTGTTTGTTTCTGTGCACATTCATATTATTAATGTTAATAGAATGAGTGTTTGTGTTACTGAGATTGTACGTCAACATATTGATGTCTGCATGTAGTTGTGTCTTTCTGCTTTTCCCAGTTTGGGGTTGTCACAGGAGAACTCCATTCCACTCATGGGTGGCATTTAGGTTTTAAGTGCCGGGCTGCCAGCCCTGATGCACAACGTCTGACAACAATACGCTCATTCACACATGTCTCAATGCAGATGACGTTCGCTCTGGGAGTCACACCTATGAACTAGCTGACCTCCAAGTGCCACTCCATTGCAACCGGTGCAACATACCCTAGCACTCCTGTGTCCATAATCGCATATCCATAGTTTCTCCAGCACACCCGTGTTGAGTTTCCACACATAACAGCCATTATACACCTTTACACATTGCCATCTCCAGAGCGTTGGGGCCCTACACACATTTTCTACCACCTCGTGTATTCACAGGCTCACCATCCATTCATATTTGCACATACGTGCCTTTCTTGGTGTTATGGATTACGAACGATTTGTGGGTTACAAGTGTACATGGTCGCAACATGTACTACATTCCGTCTGTGTATAATGTTGACGTAGCACTTCAACAATGTTATGGTCACTGGTATAACCCTGCCTCTGGTGTGAGTAGCGGTGCTCTACTCACACTTGTGCAGCTTTATCTGACATACGCTGCGAGTACTTTATAATACCTTACTTGCTCCAGATTCCCTTCACAACCCTTATGTTTGCTTTCGTCTTTCGGCGTTCATTACATATATATATATATTGCATATTTCTGTTATGTCTGTGGATATTTATCTATACACACATCTATCTATCTATCTATCTATCTATCTGTCTATCTATCTATCTATCTATCTATCTATCTATCTATCTATATAAAAGTTACAGCTGTACAAGACAACATACATTTGCTATGCTACAAGCTGCGTACACCCGCGCAGGTGCACTTGCATCTACTTATTCTGAGTTACATATGTTTACTGCCACTTCTTTGGGATTACATGTGCCTTATTCCTTATGAAAGTACCACTTTGATTGATGAAATCTGGTTAACGGCCCCATGTGAGACACGCGGTCACCTTTACATGTATAAATGTTGGCTTTACAGCACAGAGGCATTCATTACACAATTAATATGTGCTATAGTTGTACTTGAACCGGGAATGCCTTTATGTTAGGTGGATGCTCTAACCACTACACTATTGTTGTTCTGCCTCATTTATATGTATACCCATAGTTCATAGCTACTCTGACATACGCCTCACTGCTTCCCTTACACAGCAGGCATCCATTCTCCTGCTGGGAAAACTGCAGTACTACACTTCCGACATTCCCTGTTTCCTACTGCTCTGGACCCGTGCTGCATGTCTACTCACTCCAAGGATATTCAGAACTCCTACACATATAGTCCTCGTACATACATGTGTTTGATTGTCAGGGTGTTCATGTGCTGGTCCGAGTTTAGGCTTGTCCGACTGGTGACTAGAACTGCCCTGGTGGTGTTCAAATATCAGAAGTAGCACATGGACAGAGTTAGTCCAGATTTTAACATTCTACCTGTGTTTACAGACGCACTTGTTTGGGCACCTCTGACCACATTATTAAGTTGGTGCTACATAATATAGGGTGGGGAGTGGTTCCACTACATAATACAGGGTGGGGGGGTTTCACATGTTTCCCTTTACATTTGACTATTTCATTCATTTATAGATACAATGAATATTATTTTGGACATCAGTTATAAATTCACTACAGGTATACAAAAGTCCTGTCAACAGATGTGACAGTTGGTTGGTGTACATATGTGTACGGACCTCTGTGATACTCAGGGACTCGTTTCTACAGTGACAGGGACAAGGCTATGACAAATCAGGGACAATCACGGACACCTACCGTATTAGTACTATTAACTTGGAACGTGTTGACAGATTCGTATTACTACTAATTTTCTGCAGTTAACTGCATCTTACTCTTCATTGTTGTAAGTAGTCATTCTCATTCAACACCTTTCCTCCAAAGGTCACTGGCTTTGTGAGTGATTAAGAGGCTGGCCAGTTATTGTGCGAATGCTCTTACCATTGGTAGGGTTGACACATTGTCATATGTATAGGTTGGGATATATTCTGGGGACACCAGATTGTTTAGGCCAACACATACCCACAGACAGTGCAGGTTTAGAACATTCATTAGTTTTCTAGCTGTGAGCCTATACCTTTAGCACTTTAGTTGTTAGTCTGTTTCTTGTACAAATTACGCATTTTCTATCCTGACGTGACCACTTTAAACAACTGTTACATGCAGTATGGTACATAGTTATTTCCTATAATCACAGGACATTTGGCATTGTATCATTGTTGGTCCGGACACACCTACCCACACAGTAACTGTCCCTCACACAGTGGATCAGGGGGTACCCTGTTTACGTCAGTGCCTTCATCACCCTATTTCCATGTGCCACTATGCGAATGTGTGCAATATAATCTCTTGATTATTCGTGTCGGGACATGTGCGTCACAGGCAGGTGTTTGATCCTGGGTAGTAGGTTCTGCATGACCATCTAGGACTGAACAGTCTCGTGCACCACTACTGCACATTCCAACTTGTGTCCAGATGTCTACAGGACTGGACATCGTGTCTTGATACCCATTCTAATGTTTACACAGGTTACTTATCCCATAAGGGATATCCAGAAATTTAACAAAACAGATACTGACCATTCTTCTGGTGTTACAAAAATGTGCTGTGGGTTTTGCATGCAAGGGATACATAGTTTGCAATCCTGAAACTGCCTAGGGTGACACTGCCTACTACATATGAGTAGTGGTCACTATGTGTAGATGTGGCTGCACCAAACTAGTAGGCCAAGTATGGCTGGATTTGGTGGATGTTCAGGTATGGGGGCGGGTTGTGTGCTGTGGAGGGGATGCTGGGTATTCCATTATGCATCCAGGTGTGTTGCATTTGATTTGGCCAGTTCCATCAGGACCAATCTGTGGGTATGTGCCGGTGACATTTCTGTACATTTGTATCGCACATTTTAATATTCATATGTTTGTGGGATTGTGTTCTACAGTATGGCCTGTCTGGTTGTATTGCAGATGTGTATGCATGTTCTTTGTGTTTCTTTCTGCTTCACCTGCTGCTCCCTCATACACCTCTGGTTCACCTATTCTGCATACGACACAGTGTCGCCTTGGAGGATTATACCATTACCAATCTCCCCCACACACATATTCCTGACACTCCATCCATCACTGCTTTGGTTGATGGCCCATGACACTGTCAAGATAACACATTGCATACACTACATATGTCAGGTACCTGTATGGTTGCGTGAACTACCCTGGCATGTTTCACCTTCCACATGCTATACATCACGCACATAGGTACATGCCCATACTTAACTTTCATGACATGCTTGGTACTCCCGGGTAATACCCATTCAAATGTGACACATACTGACAAGTACGGCTTGGACTGCAGATGTGCGGATTTTGATCGACTGTTCTGATCATTGGTAGGATGCCACCTTTTCCTATGTCCAGGATGGGATATATTCCAGACACATATCTGATTGTACTTGACAACATGTACCCACAGTCAACGCTACAGATAATACTGTTCCTTTAAGCCTACACATCGCCTTATTGTTGTAGCAGTTTATATGCTCCTTCTGTTTCATTTACATGCTTATTTTATTTCCTGTCACATATGGTATGTTAAATATGGACATACATATTGTATGTGACTATTACATGCGTTGTGGGATATAATTCTGTCGTACGGTCGCTAGATATTTACATTTATCGCGGATTGGTTATGGACACATCTGCCCAGCTGTGTACTCTCCCTCACAATATGGGTCAGCTGGTGACCCTGACCATTGGGCTGGACGTACCTATTGGCAGCGTGCTAACATGATGTGTTTCACTTCCACTTGGTATAACTATCTACATTGCGTTCGATTACGGGCACACGGTTTTCAATATCATTTGTTCGAGGGATAGGGACCCGTTATTCCCTATCATGCATTTGTGTTTGCTTCTTCATTTTGTGTTCGCAGGAACTGTCTTGCATGCTTTGCATACGTTTCAGTATCCACGGACACTGACAGATGTGATTACTATTGCTTGCAAATTGTTATATGCAAGCATTTTAGGTTGCACATCGACAGCTGACATTTCCACACCTCCGTGCGGCACTTCGACACGCCCTATGCACTAGCACTCCTTTCCTATGCACGTGGCTGTGGCGGCAGTGCGCCTTCATTAATATGCATTTGGCGCTACTGCGCCATCTTCACGTCACACGGTCGGTGCAAGCTTAACGCCGGCCTTGCGCTGAGCTTTATGAATCCCAGGGAAGGGGTGTATTACCGTTTCTAATGCAGTATATAGTTAACAGTGCAGGTTAGAAATATTGCTCTAAATGGCATAGGTAGCAATTGCTTTTAAAAGGTTCAAGCACTGGTGTTCAAGGGAGGGCTAATCAGCAACCCACAATCTTTGAAGTGTATGTGTGTGTGTGTGTGTGTGTGTGTGTGTGTGTGTGTGTGTGTGTGCGTGTGTGTGTGTGTGTGTGTGTGTGTGTGTGTGTGTGTGTGTGTGTGTGTGTGTGTGTGTACATTTATGTGTGTGTGTGTGTGTGTGTGTGTGTGTGTGTGTGTGTGTGTGTGTGTGTGTGTGTGCATGTGTGTGTGTGTGTGTGTGTGTGTGTGTGTGTGTGTGTGTGCATTTGTGCATGTAGCCTTTTAGTTTTGACAATGGAGATCTCAATGATTATTGATATTGTATCTGTGAGGTTGGCACCTTAAACATAATGCCAACCACAACCCCTTGCCATCCCCAGATTTTAAAAATCAAAATTCAGGTCTATGTTGTCATTATGCAGGCTTCTAATTACCTTCAGCAAGCTGCCCCTTGTAGTTTCATATTAGACTGTAAATAAGTTCAAGTACTTTTGTTTGTCTTTTTTTGTTTACATTTGTTGACTGGGAAAGTCTGACTAGGTTCCACAGAGTCTGTTTTCAGCAGAGGCCCAGGGGGAAATGCTCCAGATGCATGTCTTTGGAAAGTGGGAAGAAACCGGAGTACCTGGAGGAAACCCACATGAACACAGGGAGAACATACAAACTCCACACAGAAGGCACCCCAGCCAAGAATCGAACTGGAGAACCTCTTGCTGTGAGGCGACAATGTTAACCACTGCACCACTGTGCCACCCTTAAAGCTTAAATACTTAAAGCATTTTCCATAACTCTGCTTTTTTAAGTCATCAGTTTTTCTAGTGAATGTATGCCGAGTTAACTCCAGTTTCTAAATGTTCATTTGTGAATAAATGTAAAATAACACACTATATTCAATAAAAGGTGTTATGAGTGCAACATAAATTGGAATTAAGATATCAGTTGATCTTGAGGAAATGGTACACATGATTGTGTGCATGATGGCACTCCTAAAACAATGTCTTTAATAAATGTCTTGAATAAGAAAATCAACTGAAAAATGTTTGGAAAGTAAAATAACTAGATCCTGATCTGCTGTCCTTGTCTATCACAAAGGGTAATCCTTCATCACCATTCCAAAATGACTTAGTGCTTCTTAGCATTTGATTCAATGTTGTAATCAGGCCATATTACAAGTTTGACTGTTTGAGCCTGTAAATCCTTCTAATTATGAATATTTGTAATTGGTATAGATAGCTAAGTATCACCTGCAGCAGGTAGACAGATGAAAATGTAACATTGGCACAAACAAATTAAGCAAAACCTATCCAAAATCTGAGCCTTGAAAGACACTCCCAAATACAAATTTATGCAATGACATGCTAGTTCCTGTATTCACCAAAAGTATTATTATTATTATTATTGGTTTATCAAAAAAAAAAAAAACAGAAGGAGATGACCTAGTTAATATTTTATCTTCTTGGATTCCAAAATTATTAAAACCGCAGGAAGGACTTTCCAATGGTACCAAAGGAGCACACAGGGGTGCAGGTAATCCCATGAGTTCTTACTTCAACAACTCTTCCAAGATTTATAGTAATAAAATTCCTATCTTTCAGTGATAAAGACCTGAGTCATAAAACAGCTTGGGAAAATGCTCCATTAAAATATCGGCAGCACAACATAGGATTTGATAATGATTATTCAGGTAAAATCTTAGAAATGAGGAAAAATGCTGGCCTCTTATAAAAAACCCTTAAAGAAAATGGGATCAAATCTCAAATAATTTTTCTTACCAAAATAAAAATGTATCTATCAAATGGTATCAGTATCTTCATCAGTTTAGAAGAAGCTTCTTCCTTCATAAGGAACAATAACCTTTTCGGTCTACTGAAGACTTGGGCGGGACATTCTCCATCTGAAAAACATCTGCTGAGAGGAACTCTTGGTCTGACATAAAGAAGAAGAAACAAAAGCAGATATAACCATCAACAACAACACAGAGACTATGAAGAACTCCATCTCATAGTAAACTGAGTTTCTTATTCCTTTACATTGTCATATCAAGCATTATCCATATATTCCTTTCACTTTTAAGATGTATAAACAAGACATAGGAAGGAAATGAAAGGGAAAGTTTTGAGAAAAATAGAGTACACACTGTGCATGTATATGTATAAATATATATATATATATATATATATATATATATATATATATATATATATATATATATATATATATATATATATATATAAATATATATATATATATATGTGTGTATATTCATTTATTTTTACATTTGTTTACCAGTAAAGTCCAAATGGACACATGTCCTGTTTCAGCGGATGCCCAGATGCCCAGAGAGAAAAGCTCCAAATTGAAGGATACAGAAATACAATGTATAAGTTGAATATCTATAGAGCACAGATGTTAAAATACTATCTAGATACAGTTTGCACAAGCAATTATACATACAGACTAGTTAAAGAATATCACATTTAACTAATATACAGTAATTTTTTACTTACTCGATAGAATCAGTCAATTAACAATAAGTAAACACACCGCATCGTTAAACATTTCTGTATAAGAAAATAGAGAGACCAATATGACAATTACACAAATTCTGACCACAGTTACTAAAAAATTAAATGTCAAGTCTTAATATGCCATCAGCTCTACAATGTTATAGTACTATGGAATGTTAGTTTGCAGGCAGACATAGTCAGCAGAATAGACAGAGGGAATGGATTTGTAAGTAAGCGAAACAAAATAATAGCAAAGTCAGAGGGAGAAGGTAGTCTGGTGCATAGAAAAACATGTGTGTGTGTGTGTGTGTGTGTGTGTGTGTGTGTATGTGTGTGTGTGTGTATATATATATATATATATATATATATATATATATATATATATATATATATATATATATATATATATATATATATATATATATATATATATATATATATATATATATATATATATATATATATATATATATATATATATATATATATGTGTGTGTATGTGTGTGCGCGTATGTGTTTTTATATATATATATATATATATATATATATATATATATATATATATATATATATAGATATATATATATATATATATATATATATATATATATATATATAAATAAAATCTCATTAGAGATCTAAGACAATGGTCATTCTCATCATACAGGTAATTGCTTTAAATATAATGTGTGTCTTGCGACTCTCCTCTAAGTTTCATTTATAATGATTTTTTGTTTTTCTTTCTTAATAACTGAATTCTCTAAAGTACTAAGTGTTCAACTACATGTAACTCAACTGTTGTTTTGGTAGCATGTTTTTTAAATAGGTTCATAGGATGATACTAGGCTACTGGCCCGGAGGCCCTTATAAGCCTAGCCAAGAATTTCACCCATGTTCTCACAGTCAGCACCTGTTTCCCCTGCCCACCAGGGACACAGGTAGGATCCCAGGGATACATTTTCTGTTTCCCATCCAGTTATCCAGGTTCCTCTTAAAGAGGGCTAGAGAGGTGCTCTGCTTGCCATGGAGAGGGAGTCTATTCCACAGACAGGGGAGTCTCTGGGACACAAATCTATCCCACCAACAAGTTGTATTAATGTCACACACCAGGATAAGGCCTTGTGTGCAGGTTGTGTGTGTCGACTTTGTTTGTCAGATATGCAGCAACTCCATCAAGGCTGGGTCTGGAATGGCCTTGTATGCCAGATGCAGGTCACCTCTGAGCAGTCAGTATGAGACTGAGTAGAAGGACAAGGCCTTTAGCCTATCTGTATAGGATAGGCATCTGAGACCCTGGATTTTCCTGGTCAGGAACTTCTGTGGTCTCTCCAACTGCTACGTGTGCTTGGCAAGGTACATTCCAAAGGGGGCATTGTACTCGATAATGGGTCTGAAAAGGGAGGAGTACAGGGATGTTATGACCTCCTTGTTCCTGGAAGAAATGCCCTTAATTATGAGGTGGGCCATGTAGAAAGCCTTCTATACAATGGAGGCAACGTGATGGTTCAATGTCAGGTTGTTATCAACCTGAGTGCCCAACGTCCTCACGACTAATTGCATCCTTACTACATTGTTATTAATGTGATAATTAGTGGGGATGACATTTTCCCCTAAAGTGGATAATGATGCATTTCTTGGCATTCAGTTTGAGAATATGCTTCTGGCACCAGCCATTGGTTTGGGTAAGGCCCTCTTGGAGGATGTTCACATCACTAGGGGAATTTAAGATAACACCCAGCTTGCAGTGATCAGCAAACTTGGTTAACCACAGACCACTGTTTTTGGCTTGCACCTCAGAAAAGTATATCTCAAACAGTAGAGGCCCCAAGACTGATACTTGGGGTACACCACTTGTTAAAAGTCTACTAATAGAGGTGGCATACCCTACTTTGACTGAGTGGGTTCTATCAGTGAGCCAGTTAGCTACCCATCTGATAACATACGGGTTGATGCCTAGCTGGGAGAGTTTATCTATTATTCCAGAGTGGGGAATAGTGTCAAAGGCTTTGGCTTGGTCATGGTAGGCGGTGTGTACCTTCTTCCCCTCATCCAAGGCTTTGGTGACTTTTTCAAAGAAGTTGACCAAGTTTAACAGGCATGATCTCCCTTTGAAAAAAACAAATTGTAGGGGGTCAAGTGTTTGGAGGTTGCCAGTGTCCTTGTTTATAAGGAAATTTGCAATACCTTTAAATAATCCCTTTCATGTCATCTGTTTAAAGTGCTTAACTATAAATATATATATATATATATATATATATATATATATATATATATATATCAATATCGGATTACAAGTTTCAAAACTTCGAACATCATATGGCCAAAACCATATGATCGAAGTTTTGAAACTTCAAAACTAAACTAAAAAAATAAAATTTTTTTTTTTACATTTTTTCAGGGGGACAAGCCACCCTGCCCCCACTCACTCCTCCTGCTATTTAAATATACCCAGTCTGAGCCGAGATCACACTACAATAAGGAAAATAGTCAATTTCCCATTCTTTGCTGTACAGCAATCTCCATTCAAAACATTCAACATGTTTGGACATGGACATGCTTGTGAAGTAGATCCAGCTATATATATGTGTGTGTGTGTGTGTGTGTGTGTACATATATATATATATATATATATATATATATATATATATATATATATATATATATATATATATATATGTGTGTGTGTGTGTGTGTGTGTATATATATATATATATATATATATATATATATATATATATATATATATATATATATATATATAGGTTCGTAGGTAGGTACTAGGCTATTGGCCCTAGGGCCCATACAAGCCTAGCCAAAAAAATGTTCTGGCTTTCGCCACCCAAGAAAATTATTTTCCTGTGCCCCTGTTGAGCAGAGCCACAGAAGTGATCCCCGGGGTGAATTTCCCATTTCCCATCCAATCATCAAGATTTTTCTTGAAGAGTGCTAATGAAGAGCTCTGTTTGACATAGATAGGTAGTCTGTTCCAGAGTATGGGAAGTGTCTGGGACAGGAATCTATCCCTCCAGCATGTTCTGTTTATTGTGGTGACAAGGTTTAGGTCCCTAGAGCATGTAGCTCAGAGGGATTGGTATTTCTATAAATGAAGCATGTCCAACAGCTCTGGGTTTGACATAGCTTTGTATGTTAGGCAGAGATCACCCCTGAGTAGGCGATATGCGATGGAGTAAAGCTGTAGTTTTTTTAGACTGTCTGCATAGGGCATCTGTTTGAGGCCAGTATTCCTCTTTGTGAGGTATTTATGTGGTCTTTCCAGTTGTTGTAGATGCCTTGTGAGGTACATACCAAAAGGGGCGGATCTTTATAAATATTTTTGAGTTGAACATCCTACTATACCCATCATCAGAGGGCTTCCTAAGGTTCATAAATGTTTATCTGAGCCTAAGATGAGACCTATAGTCTCAGGTGGAGGATGGCTCACTGAACCTGTATCGATATATGTTGAAAATCAACTTAAGAAATTAGTGTGGGAAACCAAAACTATAATTAAAGATACACAAGAATTTTTGAATACTTTTAGTATAGAAGTTGATAATGTTATAAATGAACCAGATATATGGATGGTTACTCTAGATGTGAAATCATTATTTGCAATGATTCCCAATAATGAAGGACTAGAATTTTTGAGAGCATTTTTATGTAATAATCATGTTGATTCTAGTATGATAATGAGATGTACTATGCTGTTAGAGTTGATACTAGAAAATAATGTTTTCACATATCAAAATGACTATTTTTTACAGACACAAGGAGTAGCTATGGGCACACCTTGTGCCAACTCTTATGCAAATTTGGTTATGGCCCAGTGGGAGTTAAAGTATGTTCTTGAATCACAATTTAATAGTAATATATTATACTATAAATGATTTGTTGATGATGTGCTTTTTCTATGGAAATGAACTGTTAATGATCTAAAATTGTTTATAGACTATATTAATCATACCACTAGTTTTTTAGTGTTTGAAGGTAAATGGTCGAAAACAGAAATTGAATTTCTAGATGCTATTATCACAAAAGAAAATGGCAGTTTTGCTACAGCACTATATAGAAAGAACTGTAGAAAGAACAGTTTACTCCATCATAATAGTATGCATCCAGGGCACATTTTTCATAATGATATAATAAATCAAGGACAAAGAATTTCACATCTAACAAGTAATGATGCTACATGTGCCCAGACTATAGTTAGGTTAAAGAATGAGTTTATGGAGAGAGGTTATTCCCATAAAGAGGCTAGGGTTCTCCTTGATCCACAGATAATTGATAGAAATGGGAAAGGGAGACCATATTATAAGAAAAACACTATTTTGTGTATTACTAGATAAAAGAATGATGATCAAGTACATAATAACGTTAGATTAAATATTCCCTTCTCTAATAACAATGATATAAAAGAGATTATTAATAAGAATTGGGCCATATTAATGGCAAATGATGACATAAGAGAAATAGTAGGGATAAGATCTAGTTATAGTTACCGTAATGATAAATCACTTAAAAGATTACTATGTTATAATGACAAGAATAACTATGGACCGAAGATTTTATCTAGTAGACAGGGAACATTCCCATGTCGAGGATGCAATCAGTGTCCTTATATGATGGGAACTAATGGGTTAATGCATCCGGATACAGAGAGGGTGTATTACTTTAAACATTATGCTGACTTAAAACTAGAGACATAATATATCTTGCAAGCTGTCAGAAATGTCACAGCTTCTACATAGGTAAAAGTAATAGAACATTGAGAGAAAGAGTAAGAGATCACATATACGCAATAAATCGTGAGGACAGAACCAATGCACTAGTGGTAAAAGTAATAGAACATTGAGAGAAAGAGTAAGAGATCACATATACGCAATAAATCGTGAGGATGAAACTAAGGCACTAGCGGAACATGTTTTAAATAATGGTTTGGATCATAGATTTAAGTTTATGGTCATTGAAATCATTTTTAAAAGTAATAGATTAAGTAATATTAGAAATTATGCTGAACAGGAAGAGAATAGATGGATTACTCGTTTGCAGTCTGATAAAGGGAAAGGCTTGAATGGTAGGGTGACAATAAAGCCATTTTTGAAAAATAGGTCACTGAAGCATTAATTATGATACCATATTTGTTGTAATGTTTTTATTAATATATTAAATGTGCATATTTGTTATAAGAATTTATTGATTTGACGAGTAGTTATTATATTTACATTTATATTTCTGTATGGGCATTAAATGTGATTATAAAATGCAGTTTTTAGTAGTATATGAAATATATTTGCATTATGATTTATTTGATTGTTTCAGATAGTTTTATAGATTTGATATGTTGTTAGGTATAGATATGCATATTTATCTATATAATATATGCTAGCGCCTACAGTATTATTCCTATTTATGGCACTGTTACTTTAAGATGGATTAAATGTGATTATAAAATGCAGTTTTTAGTAGTATATGAAATATATTTGCATTATGATTTATTTGATTGTTTTAGATAGTTTTATAGATTTGATATGTTGTTAGGTATAGATATGCATATTTATCTATATGATATATGCTAGCGCTTTCAGTATTATTCCTATTTATGGTAATGTTACTTTAAGACGGATTTTGGTGCCAAAATGAACTATTTAAATGCTGTTATTTGAATTGAAAACTGTTTGTCTGATGAAGGGTTCGCTGTAACCCAAAAGTGCTGACAAGAAGCTTCCGTTTATTTGTTTTTTATTCAAGAATAAATTGTTTTAAAGATATGGTATCACTGTGGATAATTTAAACATCTTCGCTACTTCTTTTGGATGTATAAAGAAATTTCAAACGTTGTATCCATTGTGATTGCATTCTGTCTTTTGGCATCTTCAGTCAAGTGAAAACTAGGTATATTTTGCTGAATTCTACAAGTGGAGGTGTCTTCCAATGATAATTTACTGCATTGGCACTGCTACATCGTGGTACTAAGTATCGCTTTTGCTGTAGCAGTGTTTGGAAGCTTTTGCTATAATTTTGCAAGTGAAGGTGACTTGTAATAACAGTTTTGTTGCATTGGTGTTGTTGCACCTTGATACATAACATTGTTTTTGCCGTGGTATGGCCTGGAAGTTTTCATTACGCTATATTTTGTTTTTTCTTACTGGGCGCTCTTAATCTACTGCTGCATTTTGTTTATCCACATGTTGTTTTAGATGTGTTTTAATGGTATGTCTTGAGACAGTAGCAGACCTTTAAAAGAAGCATGCATGTTTTCTGTCAGCATAAAAGTAATGTAAACTAACTGATACATTATTTTCTGTAGAGAAATTGTTTATATTTTTTCTTTTGTGGGACTGACAAATTGTTGCAAAGTGTATTTCATTGTGTTTATTTCTGTCAAAGAAAAAAAATTTTGTGGCCTGGTAGTTTTACTGGCAATTGCTGCTTGACTTCCCCAGAAAAAAACATTTTCAGAACAGACTACATGTTCCACAGTTGCTCTTTCTTCTAGCTACAAAAAGAATAAAGTTAAGCAAACATCTTGTGCCACCACAGCAGGCTAGTAACTTGCCTCAGCCACAGGTGTGTGACTCTGCTCTGGGCATTTGTTGTACCTCAGTCCACTCATTTCTTTACCACAGATCCCTTTGGTGTATCTACTGCCACTATGGACCAGCAGTTAGCTGCAACATCTGCAGCTGTTGAAGTTCCCTCAGTGGGCAAGGGAGGGGGAGATCCATTCATATTTGTTCTGGGAAAGGGAGCAGGAAAAGTTTTCTTTTTGTATCAGAATATTCTAGCCATCCCTCACGAGGCACTTGCTGCCTTCAGAAGCACAGCTGGCCCCATTTTTCGAGTAAAAAAAAAAAAAAAAAAAAAAAAACAGAAAACCCAGCATGTATTTATTTATTTCAAAAAGAGTAGTTTACTGGGTCTGATTTAGGGTTTTATTAAGGCTATTGCTCCTTCTTGTTAAGAAGTTTCTGGTAAATCAAGGAGGGATTCCTCTTTTCCTGAAGAGATTCAGGATACTCAATCTAAACAGAAAGAATCAGGAATGGATATATTTTTTTCTTGAATTTTCTGATTCAGACTCAAAAGAGAACTCATTGCCTAATTCTCTCTGTGTGGGTTTCTCTGTCACTGAGATTATTTCTAGAATGTGCCAGTGTTTTCAGTGGAAGAACACTGAGGTATCTCAGAAAATATGATGAGTTGTTACAGAAGGATTTTCCTGAACTGCTGCAGTAGCGTCTCGCTCCCTCCATCTCCTCTGTTTTTGATAGTTTTTTTGTTTGTTTTTTTATGCCAGGATGTGGGGATTTATTTTTTGTTGTTCCTAGTATAGTCATTTCAGGGGTCAGCCTCCTTCTCTCTTCTGACAGGAAAGCTCTGAAGGCCTTTGAGCCCAAACTTGTCTTTTAGGCAGCTCAGCTAATTTGGGCATATGGATGTTGTCCTGAAGCTTTGGAAGCTGGCTAGTTGTTATATCCTTGGCAGGATATAACCCATATTGCTAAGGCTACTGCAGCAGTGATCACTTAAACATCTACTATTATGGTAAGTTCAACTTACACAATTGTACTGTTTTTCTAAATCAATGAAATGTATGAAGAAAAGTTTTAACATTATTTACATATTTTCATTATAATTACGTCAGGCTTATTTGTTGATAATTTCTTGGGCAAAGTATATCTGCTCGTTTAAATATTTAGACCAGTATAGCATAACTGACACACTTTAGTAATAAAGTTTCTCTAAAACATATGCTAGAACAAAATAATTATTTGAGATAAACTTTTCCCAACCTCTTATAAATTAACAGGAATGCTGGAATATAGACAGGTTTCACTACCATGCTTAAGTTTAAACTAGCAAGCATCATATCTATCAACATTTTTGGAAAAACTGAGCACCCAATGCCATCAAAGTTTATAAAGTCAAAAGTAACTTGCATGTTGTGGGAAAAATGATTGGCAAAATCTCCCTCAGAAATTTTACCATTTTCTGGGAGTCTTTAACCACCTTAATTTTATTCATGCGTTTGGAAATATTTTCATTTCTTCTTGCTTTTTTCCCCTTTCTTTTTCAATTTTATTAAGGATTAAAGAACATGTGTAACATATCAGACAGATAACAGGATCATCAAAAATGAAAAAAATTTACTTGAATCACAAGAGTGATACACAGCACATATTAAAAACTAACACAATTCATTACAATTTAAAGCCTGTACACTTATAACCAGCAAATTATAATTTCAATTTATGCAATCTAAAACAAAACAATTATATAAAACCAAGTTAATATATTGAAGCAATATGCCAGTTTTCAAAAGCTTCACAATAATACTGATTTTGCTAGGAGTTGGGAAATATTTTCTGTCTGATCATAATTTTCAAACATACATACAAATATTTTGTTGTCGTTATTCAAATAATTCATAGTTTTCTTGAACTGTATTGCCATAGTCAAACTTTTACTTTTCTTTCTTTTTTTTTCATTGTTTTTTTTTTTTTTTCACTGCTGGAAATTCCTTGTATACTTAGCAGTGGTGTTTTTTGGGGGGGTTGAAATTTATTGATTGTTTTTAGTTTGACCTAGCAGTCTGTTCTACTTCTGATTCTTAATGCTCACTGATGAATCACACTGTGCTATTAGTGCATTAATCTTGTCAAAAAAATATTCACAATTTTTATTCAGAACATTCTGATCTCATTACTGAATTTCTATCACTTGCAAATGTTTTTACTTTTTGCAACTTGAATTAACTAAATGGTATCGGAAACCATAGTTTTTATGAATTATCTCAAACATTCTTGCTGGTTAAACAGGGATGAATAAAAGCTGCATACAGGACATTAATCCTTTTTATTAGAAAGGCAACTTACAAATTCAACTGAGTGCTTGATTTCAGAAGAATATGGTCTTTTCTCCTAGAGTACCCCATCCATTGTCAATCTTATGCATTTACAAATGAATTCTATACAAATCTTCCTTTTCAAATAATAGACTAGGACTTCTACAGAATCTGACTACACTAAGGGCAGTCATCAGTAAAATTTATAATCATAGTAATTATTTCAGCACAGTTAAGCAAGGTGGCAGACAGCTGTGAACAAATGTGGTATTTATGGCTCATTTTCTAGCTTTCTTAAATTGTAATAACCAGAATGGTCTTTTAGAGGCAAAGAAGACTTCTGAATCAGCTATGGGAATACATCTTCTCTCTCCACCTATCATTTAATGTGTTAAGTGAATATTTTATCAGGGACAGGAATAAATCTCATATATGTTTCTACTGTTGTAGTATACCTTTCAATTACACACACACACACACACACACACACACACACACACACACACACACACACACACACACACACGCACACACACACACACCAGGTGAAACACCCCCAGATGAAACAGATGAAACACCCACCTAGACAGATAGATAGACAGATAGACAGACAGATAGATAGATAGATAGATAGATAGATAGATAGATAGACAGACAGACAGACAGATAGATAGATAGATAGATAGATAGATAGATAGATAGATAGACAGACAGACAGACAGATAGATAGATAGATAGATAGATAGATAGATAGATAGATAGATAGATAGATAGACAGACAGACAGATAGATAGATAGATAGATAGATAGATAGATAGATAGATAGATAGATAGATAGATAGATAAAAATGTACATTTTAGATTTATCTTATTAATGACATCATGTTCCAGCAGTAAAGTAAGGTCTCAGTTAAGATAGGTGAGGAAGACTGAGTAAACATTCCTTGTATTTGTGCCTGTGAACATTTATACCTATCAAACATGTAACATTGTAAGAGCAACTGACTAAGACATTATGGAACAATTTGGGATATAGAAGGACAAAGCACCCAGTCTTTGCTTTCATTTTTAGAGTTGAGAACAATAGAAAAAAGTTATTTTTTATCAGGGCTAAAGATTCTAATATACTTTGCCAGAGATGATTTTCCATGACAAG